>NW_004955749.1:0-6376 GCF_000276665.1 Chinchilla lanigera
TGAAACCTCCACAAACTGTAAGCAAAATAAACCTTTCCTTCCTTAATTTTGGGCATCAGATATTTTGTCCCAGCAACAAGAGAAAAGTAACCAAGACACCTTGTCTCAAAACAAAAACAAAATTGAAAAGTTCTGGGGGTATAGCTTAGCACACAGGCTCATGACCAAATAGCTTTCATTCCAAGGATGCAAGGATGGGTCCAACATTCACAAATCAAAAAATGTAATACATCACCTAAATAGAAACAAAAATAAATAGGACAAAATCACGTGATTATTTCAGTAGATGCAGAAAAAGCCTTTGACAAGATTCAACAGTTATTCATGAAAAAAACCCTGAATAAAATAAGTATAGAAGGACCCTATCTCAATCTTACAAAGCCATTTATGACAAACATTCTGCCAACATCATATTAAATTTAGAAAAACTGAAAGATTTTCCTGTACAATCAGGAATAAGACAAGGATGTCCACTATCAACACTCATGTTCAATATAGTACTTGAAATATTAGCCAATAATTAGGGAAGAAAAATAAAAGGTGTATGTATAGGAAACCAAGAAGGAAAATTATCATTCTTTGCAGATAACATGATCCTTAATATAGAAGACTCAAAAATTCCACCAAGAGACTCCTAGAATTTATAACCAAATTCAGCAATGCAGGAGGATACAGAATCAACACACAAAAATCAATAGTGTGCTATATACTGATAATGAACTCACTGAGAAAGAAATTTGGAAAACAGTACTATTCACAGTAGCATCAATTAAATTAAGAATTAACCCAGCCAAGGAAGTGAAGAGGTCTACATCAAAAACTATAGTACTCAAAAAAGATCAAGAGGACATTAGAAAATGGAAAGATATTGCCTGTTCATAGATATATAGGACAAAAATGGCTAAAATGGCCATACTTACAAAACCAATATCCAAATTTAACACAATCCTAATGAAAATACTAACAATATCCCTCACAGAACTACAGAAAACAATTCTAAAATTCATATGGAACCAGAAGAGACCCACAGTAGCAAACACAATCCTGGATAACAAAAACAAAGCAGTTAGCAATACAATCCCAGGTTTAAAGTTGTATTACAAAGCTACAGTGACAAAAACAGCATTATACTGGCGCAAATGTAGACATGTGAACTGATGAAACAGAATAGAGGATGCAAAAATAGCTGTAGGTACATTTGATTATTTATCTTTTTTTTTTTTTTTTTTTTTATACCGGGAGTTGAACTCAGGACCTTGTGCTTGCCAAGCAGGCACTTATGCCACTGAGGTATATCCCCATCCCTTGATAATTTATCTTTGACAAAGGGGCCAAAAACATACCCTGGAGGAAAGATAGCTTCTTTAACAAATGGTGCTGGGAAAATGGGCTATCCACATGCAGAACACTGAGTCTAGACCCATATCTCTCACCATGTACTAAACTAAAATCTAAATGGATGAAAGATCCAAATGTTCAAACAAAAATACTTAATCTTCTGGAAAATAAAAGGTAAAATTCTTAACACAGGTCTAGGCCAAGACTTGCTGAACAGAACCCCAATGGCACAAGAAATAGTATCAAGAATCAACAAATGCAATCATGTCAAATTAAAAAGCTTCTTCTGCACAGCAAAGAAAACAGCCAGTTGAAATTAACAGGCAACCTACAGGATGGGAAATTTATTTGCCATCTATTCTTCAGACCAAGAACTAGTACTGAGAATATTTAAAGAATTAAAAAAAAAAAAAAAACTAGCCCCCGCCCCAATAAAAGACCCAGTCAAAAGATGGGCAACTGAATTGAATAGACTTTTCTCAGAAAAGAAGTACAATTGGCTAATAAATACATGAAAAGATGTTTAACATTGCTGGTCATCAGAGAGATCCAAATTAAAACTGAGCTTCCATCTCACTGAGATTCCATCTCACTCCAGAAAGAGTGACCATCATCAAGAAATCAAATAATAACAAACGCTGGCAAGGCTGCAGGGAAAAAGGAACGCTTCTACATTGTTTGTGGGAATGTAAACTGGTGCAACCACTGTGGAAATCAGCATGGCAATTCCTCAAAAAACTAGAATTAAAAATTTCATCTGACCCAGAGTTTCCCTTTTTAGGTATCTTCCCAGAAGAATTAGACATCATATTACAGTGATCTATACATACCCATGTTTATAGCAGCACATTTCATAATAGCTAAATCTGGGAAATGGCTTATATGTTTGTCGACAGATGAATGAGTACAGTGTGGTATTTCTGCACAGTGGAGTACTACTCTGCATAAGGAAGGATAAACTTCAGTCAATTGTAGGAAAGTGGACACATCTTGAGACCATAATGTTAAATGAAATAAACCAGGTGCACGAGCTAAAAAAGCACATGGTTTCTCTTATATGAGAAACCCAAAATATAAGTAAAGAGCAAAATAAAGGACAGATAATAGGAAGTATGTAGATGGAATTTTGTTCAAATGGAAAGGAGATCAAGTAATGGAGGGAGAGGAAAAGGTGAAGATGGAATGGGGATGAAAAAAAGAATTAAGATGTGTTGTGTACATGGGCCAGCTCTCGGGAATGCATTGCAAACATGTACTTATAAAAAATAAAAACTGGAAAAAAAACCCAAATAAGTAAACAAAGCCTCTGGGTTCAGTCCCTTGTATCACTACAACACACAAACGAAAGAGATAATTAGGTCGTGGCGAGGTGGGGGCTCACTGTGTGTTCTCAGTATGGGCCTGGATTAGATAGCTAGACAGTGGCTTGTAGAAAGCCACTTCAGTTTCCTCCACTCCCTCTCCCCTCCTGTGCACAGCTGCTTGCCTTTCTGCTTTTCCACATAGTTATGACAGCATGGGGCACTCATCATGCCTGCCCAGTTCAGGACTTTCCAGCCCTTCACAACCATGAGGCAAAATAAACCTCTTTTCTTTATAAACTTCCCACTGCTAGGTATTCTGTTACAGCCAAAAAAAATGGGCTAAAATATAGAGGAAACCTGTCCTGACAGCAGAAGGAGGTTCACCAAGCTCCTAAGAACTTCCTTAGGGCATGATCAGTCCTCACCTCTGAGCTTCTGCCCCCTTTGATCATGGCCACTTTGGCTCACCCCACCTTGAAGACCAAGGACTCTCAGCAGAAGAAAGTTCTATACTAATATCTTCTGGTAATGCTAAGTCATATAAATAGTAGTAATATAAACTGTATTAGTAATACAGCTGTAGTAGTAATACAAGACTATTTAGAAAGTACAGGTAATATATGCAAAATGTACATACACAAAAAGTCACTGATAACCCCAATGTCCAGAGAGAAATAAAATTAACATTTTGATGTGTACTCTTCCAGCCCTATGCATATTATTATATATATTGTCATCAAATGGGACATCAAATTTAAGTTCTGTGCAGTTTCCATATATGAAAGTGCATATATTACCATATATATGACCATAAACCTTACCAAGACACTGTATACTGTCATCATGAAGTACTACTGGCTGGGTGACTGAAACAACAGCATGTACTCTGTCACAGTTCTAGATGCTAGGAGTCCTAAACCTAAGGCCCAGTAGGGTTGGCATCTGGTTGAGCTGTCTTCCTGGCTTATAGAACTCACCCTTCTCACAGCATGGCCTGTTCTTCATATAGAGGTTAGGGAAGGAAAAGAAGCTCTGTGTGTGTGTGTGTGTGTGTGTGTGTGTGTGTGTGTGTGTGTGTGTGATGTAGACCACTATGAAGCAGCTCTGAGCAGGACTTAAATTAACCAGATGGCTTTCCATGTTCACTTGTGAGTCACTGGTCCCTAATGAGGCCTGTAGCAGTGGGTGAAGCCATGAAGTCTCAAAGGACAAGACAAGGCCACAGCTGAGGACTTTTGGCTCCAACTCTAATTAACTAAAGGACACTGTAGCTGCAGGCATCTCACTCCTGCAGTGAAGGCCTTCTGGGAGGTAACATAGTTCTCCTAAATTAACATAAGTATTACTTGGGGAATTCCGTAAGGGTTTCTCAAGTCCTAACCGGATTGCTGCATTTTCTTCAGTATCCCCCTCTTTTATTTGAAAACCCCAGGGAAGTCTGAGTCTGAAACCAGAGAATCTTAAATATTGTAAGAGAGTTGGACCCTCCTGGAGCCCTATGATCATTTCAGTTGTCTCATTTATTTAAGCTTTCGCAGTTCACTCATTTGGGAGATTGCAGGCCTGATCAGCCCACAATAACTATGGGTTATTAACCCAATATGTGTGTGTGTGTGTTTCCAACCATTTAAAATAAAGAGTAATCAACCCATATATATGATTATATATATTATATATATTATATATACATTTAAAGACTGAAAAATTGTATACCAAATTGTTAGTAGTTAAAAACACTAACATGCATATCCACACACACATTTATATATCACTGTGTTCATATACCAACACTGTGTAAGTGTTATTTTTGTAGCAGAGTCTCACTACCTTGTTACCTGTGGCTCACTTAGTGCCCCTAGCAAGCACTGTCCTTGATGCTTTTCCTGAAAAGCTGTGTGAAAAGCTGGGTCATTTTCTATACGTGGCTATATCATGAATCTGCAGTATTTAGGTGGTTTCTCACTTTCCCCCACTGTGAGCAGCCCTGTGCTGCCTGGTCCCAGAGCTAGGTCTTCACATATATCAAGAGGTTCCATGGGGCTGCACTGCCAGACTGAATGACTGAGCTTTAAAGGATGCAGTATTCCAAGGCATTTACCAGGTAGAGGGGATGACTTTGGGAGACGTTCTTGCTTTAGTCTGAGGCCCACATCACATCACATACATCTGCTGGCTCCTTGTACACCTAAGGCTGGGTCCTATAGTTCTGCAGCCCTGCATTTATCTTCATACTCAGGCAGAGGTCCATGATCTTGGCAGCTGCCCTCAGTCTGCCTGTCTGTTTCCCTCCTGCACCCTGGGCTCTGGCCTTAACACCTGTGCAGGCAGTGGGCTTTTTCCTGAAATCAGCTCCTCATTGCTTTGTTCCCAGAACAATGCTGTTCCCGGGAGCCCCAGGACATACTTTGCCACTCTGTGGGACTCTCCTTACCCTGAGTGCTTCAGCATACATCAGATTGTTGGTAAGCTGCATACACATTGATCACCTAGCCCTTAACCTGATTATTCTGTGTACCAAAATTACCTGTTTTCCTCCACCAGTCAAAACCTTGGAGGAAAACTATTCTCAGTACTGAGTTGATTCTCACATTGAAATGTGAGACAATTCATGTCCCTCAAGGCAATTCCCAGTTTATAAGAGAAGCAATGACAAAGGCAACAGAAAAGCCAAGCAATAACTTGGGATGACAGAGACTTTGGCATGGTAGTCACGCGCCTATTGGAGATTTCCTCCCTTTTGTGTTCTGTGTCTCAAAGCAGTTCTGTTTCTCTTTGTATTTCCAAAGAGCTCCAAGATTTCACAACATAGGTAACACGGGACCTATGTTGAGTTGGGCAGATGGATACTGACCAGTTTTCTAAATGGGGAGAACTAAAGGAGGAGGCAAGTAGAAGAGGAAATTACAAAATTGAAGAAGTTTATCTGTTCAGGGCTGAGTAAAGATGGCTGAACGTGTGGCTCACGTGTGGCTTGAAATCCACACTCTATCCCATCAGGACCAGCTCTTGTCCATATAACGTTCAGAGTGGATGCCCTTATTATTCACATCGCAGAGGCCAGGCTGGTGCCTTCACAAATCACCCAAACCTGGAACAACAGGCATTTAGTCTCTCAGTGCTAGAGACTACAAGTCCAAAACCATGGTGTTGGCAGGACCCTGCTTCCTCTGAAGGCTCTCAGGAGGACCCTTCCTGCCTCTTCCAGCTCCAGGCCATGGTTGGCTTGTGGCTGCATCCTTCCAGCCCCTGCCTGTTTGCATGTGGCTGTCTTCCTCTAATTCTGCCCTTTTCTGTCATTAGATTCAGGGCCAGCCCTAACTGACTGTGATCTCATTTTGTGATTTTCATCTTAATTACCTCAGCAAAGACTGTATCTGCAAATAAGGTCATACCTTGAGGTTCTGGATGGATATGAAATTTAAGAGGACACAAATCACTACAGATGTTCCCCATCTGCAAAAAGTCCTACATGTTCATTAGAAATCCTAGTTTGAATTTTGCATTTGGATCTTCACTTGGCCTAGTGATACATAGTCCTGTCTTTTCTTGTGCCACAGTTGTGAGGATGACCAACAGCATACTGGGTTGCTAAACCAGGATGTTCAGTAGGCTAGGCATTTTAAATGTATTTTTGCTTACAATGGATTTATCTGGGTGTGGCTCCATCAAGATGGAGAAGCATCTTATAAGGGGTTATCAAAATATATGGTGAAGGCTCCCGGAGGGAGGGCCCC
>NW_004955749.1:7011-27011 GCF_000276665.1 Chinchilla lanigera
AGCAGGATTCCTTCTGCCTGTGCTGACAGTTGGGGAGAGGACACTAA
Source organism: Chinchilla lanigera (assembly GCF_000276665.1). NCBI lineage: Eukaryota > Metazoa > Chordata > Mammalia > Rodentia > Chinchillidae > Chinchilla > Chinchilla lanigera. The sequence goes on from NW_004955749.1 coordinate 7,059, forward strand.
CTGGTTGTGGGGTCCCAATGTGATGGGAGGCTGGAAAGAAAACGCTACAGAAAATGGCTTTGGCCCAACTTGATTTTTGACAACCCTTAGGCTGTAACTACTTGTTATACCCTTCTTGTGCATCTCTGTCTTCCTGAGAAACCACTTTGAAGACACCACCATGTATTACAGCAGTCACTGATATTTTCCTACTAATCTATCCATAACTCTATAATGTTTGTATTGTTCCTATCCTATTTCATAAATGGATCCATGTTTATTATTATGTGTTTCCTACAACAACCACTGAGAAATATTGAATGATTATTCAGTAGGTCACTCATGTATAGTTCTATTTATATTCTTTAGAAGCCACTTTGAAGATACCTAAGTGTAATACAACAACTATTGATAATCTCCTACCTCTTTTGTCTGTAACTCACTATCATTTGTCTATTTGTTTTCCTGAGAAACTACCTTGTAGATAACAATATGTAAAACAATAACCATTGATAATTTCCTATCACTTTGTCTGTAATTTGGTAAGCCCCCTTATTATTATGTTATCCTTCTTTTACTCTTTAAAATAAAAAAAATAAAAAAACCAAAATATATGGTGAATGTTTAAATTTTAAAACTTTATTACAGTAAAAGACACACTGCTGTGTAAAATATTCCCCCTTGCTTCCCACACACTTATCCTATCATATTCTTGCTACTTTTGAAAGCAGTTCTGGCAGGGAAGACAGCTCAGTGGCACAGCACCTGCCTGGCAAGTGCAAGGTCCTGAGTTTGAGTGTGATGAAAGCAATTCTGGAAGTCTTCTTGCATGAGTATCTTTACAAGGTGTGGTCAAAACTATGGTGAATGCTGCTGCCTAGTGCCATCCAATGGAAAGGCAGACTTGTAAAAACATTACAGTGCATTTTCATCCATCTTATTCACTGGATTTTGCATCGTGCAACGTCTGGTTCTTTCTCAAAGTCAAAATGATCATGAAAAGTAAATATTTTCAGTCAGTTCAGGGCATCGAGGCAGCCATTATCAGCACAACTGAAGACACTTACAAAAGAGGACTTCCAGAACTGCCTCAGAAAGTGGTAAGGATGATGGGATGAGTGTCTTGGAAGCAAGGGGGATTACATTGATGGGGAGTGTTTTGGGGTCTTTTACTATAATAAATTTTTAAAATTTGAATATTCACTGTAATTTTTGATCACACCTCATACAGAAATTAATGACTGTGGGCTTGCAAGCTCACAGGCAGCAATGTCACTGTCTCCAAAAGCTTCAGTCAGCCCAACTAGAAGTTCTCTGGAAGCAGCAGAGTCCCAGCCAGGGTGTGGAGAGTGGGTGGGGAGAACTAGGATCTGGCAAAAGCCAGACTTAGCGGTCCTAGTAGGAGCCAGTCAATAGCTGCTTGACATGACCTGGACAGAACCACTTTCCCCTTTATAAAATGTAGTGCTACACTTGCCGTGGGCTGGAGGCTTTACATATCCGATTTCATTTAATCCCTAGTTAACAGACAGTGAGTCCGAGGCTTAGAGAAGGCAAGGGATTTGCCCAATATCAAATGACCACAACATTTTTTTTTTTTTTTTGGTGCTGCTGGGGGATCCAACCCAAGGCCTTCTGCATGTTAAGCTTAAACTCTACCCTGAGTACACTCCCAGCCCACAAAACATTGGAGGGATAAAATTCAAACCCAGATCACTCTCTTTCTCTCTCTCTTTTTCTCTGCCTTCTCCCAGTTGCGTTCCTTAACCGCATCCTGGGGAGGGTTAAACACAACTGTGCATGTGAACAAGCTTCATTAGCCACACCCAACGTAACATTCCTCATTTTTCATGTCACAGTTCAGATGGGCAATGAGCCTTCCAGGGGATAGATGCTGAAAATAGCAACACATCCTGGGGTGAGGCGTGGGACAGAGAGAATTCATCACACCCCACGAATTGGCATTTTACCTCCATCCTTTGGGGAGGAAGGAGGCGGCGACTGCCAGGCTCCAGGTGTTGCAAGGAGCATTTAGCTTTGATTTGGGGGGGAGACTTGCTCAAAGATGTTTTCCTTCCCCTAGCTAAAGAAATGAAATCTAAACCTTAAAGGGCAGGGGATACAGCTCAGTGGCATAAGCACACACCTGGCAAGCACAAGGTCCTGAGTTTGATTCCCAGCACCAAAAAAATAAAAAAAGAGCTAATGAAATCTAAACCTTGAATCAGATACAGGACCAAATAACTGGGCTGGTGGTCCAGGACTGGAATCCCAGCATTTAGTTGGCTGAGGCAGGAGGGTTGCAAGTTCAAGCCCAGCCAGGGCAACTTAGTGACTTGATGAGATCTTGTTTCAAAATAAAAAAATTAAAAATGGGCTGGGGATGTAGCTCAATGTGAAGGCCCTTATGTTCAATCCCAAGTACTGAGAAGAAAAATAAAAAGAATCTTTTCTCATAGTGCATACTGCATTCCAGGTGTGGAATAAGCTCCTTATAAGGTTTATCTCTAATCTGCACAGCAGCATAAGCCAGGGGTTGACAAAACACAGCCAGTGAGCTGAATACAACCTTGTGCCTGGTGTGGTAAGTAAAACAGTATTAGAATACACATCATACTCATTCATACATGTGCTATAGCTGCTTTTGAGCACAATTTAGTAGTTGAAACAGAGATTCTTTGGTCCACAAAGCCTCAAATATTTACTCCCTTGCCCTTTATGAAAATCTCTGCCAACCCCTGCCCTCGGTGGTAGACAGAATGATTTCCCCAGTTTACAGGTTAAGAAACACAGGTTTGCTTGGTAACATTAACAAACAGCTAATGGACATCAGTGGAGCATTTATACATCCCAGAATACATGCGTTGCCTTATTTGAGTCTCAACATAGCCTTGGGTGGTCAATGCTATTACCTGATTTTACAAACAGGAAGCTAAGGCTCAAGAAAAGAAGTGATGGCATCTACCCTACTTAAAAGTCCTCCTGATCAATCATATTCATTGAAAGACCATCTCCCAGGTCAAAAAGTACTGTCATCATAACAATAGGGAAAACAGTAGACGCTGGGCATCCGTAATCTGAAATATTCTGAAAAGATCAGAAAACTTGGGACTTCGGACTTGGGGTTTTCAAATTACGGATGCTCCTCTGGTAACATCTCTGCAAATATTCCAAACTCCAGGAAAATTCTAAAATCTGAAATGCTGCTGGACCCAAGCATTTCACATATGGGATACCCTATTTGTATATTTTTGTATTGCTTCAGGTACATGGAAAGTAGCTGTCAAAAGTTAGTGGGCATGGTGCTTACCTGGGAGGGTTGTTAAAGGGACTTTCCCAGCGCTCACTCCTAGAGATTTGGATAACTTTGAATTAGGGTTGTGTCTGGTATCTTCTGGTCTTCAGACCAGACAGGACATGAATAAATGAATATCTTGCCCAGTTACTTCCCTTTCAGTCTGAACTTGTGTGATAGAAACTGGCTTGACAGAATGCTTCATCCTGACATTTTCTACCTGGAAGACAGGTATCCAGCAGCTGCCACAAAATGCTTCCTTGAGGAGGGCAAATGATGTGGGAGACAGGAGGGATGTTCTAGATGGACTGGAGATCCTCTCTAGGCCCTGGTCTCATTTCCAAGCAGAGCCTGCTTGCCATGTGGTGAGAGGAAATCACTGAGGCTCAAAAGTCCCCAGGGCTGCAACTGCCATTGCTGTCCCTAAGCTTCCAGGAGCTGAGTCACTTCTCAGGAAAGAGGCAGCTAAATCCATCTTTCTATCCCCAAATGCCACCCCAGGGAGTCATGTGCCTCAAGAGCAGCACTGGCAAACAAAAGCTGAGCAGCGGACATGACTGGGAGGTGCTAGAACGTTTGGTCATTCATCTTGAAATGTACAGCTACCCAGGGACAGGAGTGGTGGAGGTAGTGGTGGATGAGAGCTAGCAATCTGCTAGAAACTTTGCATGTAAATATAAACCAGGACGGTAAACTGCTGAGGACCAAGAAGTCTTCCCTTGTCTGTTCCAGCCATGGGTCACAAGGGTCTGAAGAGGCTCCCCACTTTTGCCTGCTTCATAATTTTACATCCAGAGCTTACTCCTGTGAAGCACTTACTATGAGCATTTTTTTGGCTCAGATATTCAGTAAACACATGGCAGAGCTAGGACTCCAATCCAGATGTATCTTACTCCAAAGCCTATGCTCTGGGTCAAAGGGCTACCAAATAGAGTATCCAGAACTCTTTGACAGTCACAGAATTCATCATAGCCACATACTGTCTACACAAACATCTTGGTATCTTAGACTTTTATTTCCATTGTTGGGAAGGGAACCCAGAGCCTGGTGCATGCTAGGCAAGCCCTCTGCCACTGAGCTACACCCCCAGCCTGTCATTTCCTTTAAGTAAAAACACAGCAGCCCAAGAAAGCACCAGTCCCTGAACTGCTTACCACCCCATGTATCCTGAGGAACTTCTTCCTGGTGTTGACCCAAGAGAGAGCCTTAAATGCTAAAGAAATACATCCAAGCCCCATTACTGGGGAACCGATATCCTGATGCATTTCAAAAGCTCCTTGTGGCATCCCAGCTTTTACTGGCGTCAATCAGCTGTGCAAGAAAGAAGCTCATTTCATCCTAAACACCCTGTCATGGGATGTGCTGTACATCTCTCCTCATTATAGTGTGAATGTAATGAGAAGGAGCCGTTTGTTTTTAATGAGTCACCATTTCCCAAGGAGATGAAGTAATTGCTTTTAATTCAGGAGCTCCTGGCTGTGCTATCCTTCCAGCCATCCTTTTGAAGGAGATGCCATGAGCCAAGAGGAATTATACCTTCCGTTGCACAGCGCCATTCCGTACATAATATCTTTATGCTTGCACTCACTCTGCCAGGAAGATTTTCAGTTGAGGAAACTGCCTTACCTCCAGATCCTGCCAACGGTGGTCATTCTTTAATACAGCCTTATGCACAGTGCTTAGTTTCCCTCAGTTTTTTTCTAGCCTCATCTGAGTTGTCTAGGAAATAAAAGTAATGAAAGGGGCTCTGGGGTGAATAAGTGTCCCCCAGTGTCCCATGTGTGAAGACAGTTTGATGCTGGTGGGAGGTGGTGAAAACTTTAAGAAGGGCCTGGTGAGAGGTCTTTGGGTCAGTGGGGTGTGTCCTCAGAAGGCACTGTGGAGCCCCAGTCCCTTCTTAAACCCCCCAAACCCATACCAATTTTGCAGCACTGGTAATTGAGCCCAGGGCTTTCATGCTGAGCTACATCCCCAGCCCTTTTAATCTTCCCTCCTCTCCTCTCCTCTCCTCTCCTCTCCTCTCCTCTCCTCCGCTTCTCTGGCCTCCCCTCCCCTCCCCTCTCCTCTCCTCTTTTTTCTTTTATTTATTTTTACTGCATTCTGCAATGCTGGGTCTCTCTGCCTCTTTCTTCAGTCTCATGGCAAATTGGGACTGCTTCTTATACTCCAGGGCCAGGTTGTTTCCAAACACTCTTTCCAAGGAAAAGATTTATCACCATTCAGGATGTTTCAAAGATTTTACAGAGGGCTGAGACTGCAGTTCCCAGGTGGGATTTCCAGAAAGGCTTTCTTTGAATAATGTATGTGTTTCCTCCAGGGTAGGGCTTGAAAACGAGATGACACATGAGTCCCGGCAGATTATTCAACAACTGTAATGTCATTCTGCGTTACTCAGTGTCCTCTTCCCAACACTTAAGTGACCTTCAATGAGTCACCAAGCCACCCTGACATACTGCTCCCAACCCCAAGCTGAAAGGGCTCAAACTGATTTCTGGGGGCCTTGGGGATTACACAAGTGAATAAAATAGTCTTCCTTCAATGAAGATGGTTAGGGCTGATGAATTAAAATGGGAAATTGTTAATAACAATAATAATTGACCAATTCAAATTGCATAAACAACTAAGGTTTCTCGGTATTTCAGCTGGTTCATCCTACTAGTCCTTTCATTTTTTTTTGAAATGTCCTCCAGTCTCGAAATCTCAGAATGACCTCATGAATATAGACAATTATAAATCTATTCTGAGTTGTGATTCATGCATCTTTAACCAAACTCCCTAACACATCCAATTTACAAACCAATTCAGAAGTAAGCAAAGAGCTCTGGTCACACAGGATGGTTAGAGAACCAGATGGTACTGCTTAAAACCATGCTTGGTGGGACTAAAATGATGGGAATCTGGAGGAAAATAAATTGAGACTGTCTAAAGTAATATTTCAGTTTTTAAAAATTGCTTAGCCTGGAAATCACGTGGCTCATTTAGTTCCTCACAGCCTGGAAACTTGGTGGGGAGGTAAGCTGTACAGAGAACATTATTTGCACTTGGAAGTTTAAGACTACAGAATAGTGTGGGATGCGACCTCTTGGGAAAAGAGGGTGGTCTGCAGTGACTTAGGCTACTAGAAGGTCAGGGACAACCATGCAGAGAAGCCATGGAGCCATATGGCTGTGTGTAGACATGGGTGGGCCAAGTTCAAGGTTCACCTGCAGCTTGGCAAGCTAGAGGGAAAGTCAAGTGGTGGTAGAAGAACAAAGCAAATGTAGAAACAGAGAGGCTGGGCTGAAAGTCCACATGGGGAATAAGACAAAGCTCTACACAGAGAGATTAACCACAAAGGCAAAAGCATAAGGGTAGAAGTTCTTAGGGATTTTTTTTTTAAAGCTAATTAAAATCTGTACCTTTTCAGCTTTCTTGGTTTTCACCTAATGTCCTTTTTTTCACACCAGGGTCTTCTCAGGACACCACATGACATTTCTTTACTGTGCCCATTAGGCTCTTCTTGCTATGATGTTTTCTCAAACTTTCCTTGTTTCTGATGATGATTTTGACTTTTTTTTTTTGGTACCGGGAATCAAACTCAGGACCTGCGCTTGCCAGGCAGGCACTGTGCTGCTGAGCTATATCCGCAGCCCCAACAATTTTGAAGGGTACTACTCAGATAACTTGTAAAGGGCCTCTTAATTGGGATTTTTCTAATTTTTTATGATTAATGCTACAATTGGAATGTTTGTGTGCCCTCAAAATTCATGTTGAAACTTAATTCCCAATGTGATAGTAAAGTATTAAAAGGTGGGACCTTGGGGGAAGTTATTAGGTTGTGACAGCTCCACCTTTATGAATGGGATAAAATAGGTTAAAGGAGCATAGTCATCCCTCTGTTATGCAAGGACACATAAAGGTACCTCCTAGGACCCTGGGGTAGTAGCTTGTGCCTTCCATGCACTTCCTCTCCTCTTTCCAATGCCTTGAAGACAGGTCTTAGCATTATTGTTATAATTGGGAAAAAATATTTCCACACTGAAAATATTCCAGTGGGGCAGAAATCTAGGACTTCTATGTATGACCCAGGGAGAACAAGGCAAGCATCCCCTGCCAGAAATGCCATGGTAGATACAAAATCCAAGTGTTCAAGTCCAAAGCATCACCTGGGCTTCAAAAGCCAAAGATAACAAAACCAACTATCTGGGCACAAAGACTGGGCAAAATTGGGCCAGTTGGGACACTTTTAGCAGACACTGAGTTTGACTGTCCCTCACATCCTTTTGAAAACTCAGGTTCTGGCCTGATGGGTGGTTCTTGCTCTGTGGGGCCTCTTCATTCATTCAGCAAGTCCACCCCGCAGCAGACGATGCTCCAGGAGCGAGGAATGGGCCAGCCCTCCGGGGAGGGAAGAAGACCGCAGGCAAAAAGCTAAGCGTCACCATGTGAGTTGACAGGGCTACCAAGAGTAGAGTGTAGTAAGAGCTAATGAGATAGCAGGGTTCACAAAGCCCTCTCTGAGATGATGGCATTAGAGTTGATGCTGAGTGACCAGCAGGGGCTGCCCAGGAACATAAAAAGAATGAGTGCCGCAGGGAGGTAGAACAGCAAGTACAGAAGCCCTGAGGTGGGAATAAACTTGTGCACAAGAAGAGAGAGAAGCTGGGCACGGTACCACGCGCCGTGATCCCTGTACTTGGAAACTGAGGGAGAAGGATCGCAAGTTCCAGGCCAGCTTGGACTACCTGTCTCAGCAAAGAACAAAACAAAACAAAAACAGAGAGAAGGCTTGTGTGGGCGGAGTAAAAGGAGAAAGGGGAGGGGTGTCACCAGATGGAGAGACAGAAAGGGATCAGATGATGCAAGGTCTGTGGGCCGGGGTGGGAATTTTGTATTTTAGCCCCAGTAGTCAACCTACGGATTTTGACCTGGTTCTGGTTCTTTGAGTGGTTGCATCTTCTATCAGAGATGAAGTGTTAAAAGGAATGAGCACAGAAACAGGAAGATCAGCCTCCTGTGATTACCTCGGAGAGTTGCTGAAGGACTGAATGCACACCAATGTGTGCAAACTGCTTAGCCCAGAGCCTGGGACCAGCAAGGACACAAAATAGGCAATAAAATAAAAGCAATAAATGAATGCACTCTCGCAGTTATACAGATTCCCTCCTCTTCTTCTGACTTAGCCACAGACTACTGTACTTGCAGCTCCTACTCTGTGCTTTGCAGAGGATATGTAGCCCCAAGAGAGCCGTTCCTGCACACAGGGTCCACTGGCTGGGCTTGGGGGATGCATCCCAGGGATTCAGAACCTTTCCAGGCACTTGTGCCCAGGACTACACTGGGCCTAGACAGTGGGGTCTGAAACATTGGTCTGGGCCTAAGTGAGGCCTGGTACATGCTGAGAATTTCTTGCTTGGCAGATCTTAAAATGGGCACCAGCAATGGAAGGCTGAAATGTTGGGGTGGTAGAGGATGGAGGGAAAAGATATTAGATCTAATTGAGGGTTAGGGTGAAAGAAAAACACATTGGAATGATGTGTACCATGGAATAACCTGGAGGAGATCAACTGTTTTTAGGAGAAGGTGGAAAAAGCCAACCTCTGATATGGTGAGGAGTGGAAAAACTGTCCACAGTACTCCAAGTGTGGAAAACTCCAGTATGAATCATGGAGAGCCCACGTCAGAAACAGCTATTTTGAGGCTAGCTCAAAAGTTTGGCTCCGTTTGTTTTTACCAAAAGCAGTGAGTGGCTGACCCGGACTGTTAGCTATTCAAGTCACTGCTTCCCCTAAATGAAATTTCAGTCAGCTGGCTACTGTGATCCTAGCCCACCTGACTGCCCAGAAAATGAAAAATAAAGCTTTACAGAGCTCTGGGCTTGTCAAACCCTGAAGGTCTGCTCCAAGAGAAGCAGGAACCTGCAAAGGAACTTGTCAAAGAGAGGTCAAGCAATTCTTGAAAAAGAGGGGGTATGAACAACAATTTCCTCTTCCTAGCAGCTCCTCAAATATACTTTGTTCAAGGCAGTTAGATTCTGAATGTCACTTTCCATGTGGAATGGACATTTCTTGATTTTTGTCTTGTCTAATGTCTTTTCTGCTGGTGTCACAGAAGACCTGAAGCTGGGTAATTTGTTAAGAATAAAGGTTTATTTAGCTCATGGCTCAGGAGACTGAGAAGACCAAGGTCATGACACCAACATCATTGCCTTGCATTATAACATGGCAGACGGAGCAAGAATGCCAGCTTGGGTCTCTCTTCTTATAAAGCCACTATAACTAATGCCATGGTGGGGGACCCAATATTACACAAGTCTTAAGTATGAAGCCCCTTGGTGAGGAGAAGAACCAAGGGATGGAGAGGGACAGGAATTATGTTTGGACCACTGAATCAACCACCCCTCAAGTGTATAAACCAAACCATCCCTTTTTGTGCAATCTGGGTTGAGTTTTCTGTTATCTATACCTAAAAGTGCCATGTGAATCTATGTATCTTCTAAGAAAAAAAAGGATATGGAGGAGCAAAGGGGGTAACAGGCCCTGTGAGCAGCACGCAGGTCTGTCTCTCACTTGTCCCTAGTCAAAATGACCAACAATGCCTCCTACAGCAAGACCTGCAGACTACAGCGGAGGCCAAAGCCAGCATACCACCTGTCCGCACATCCTGTGAGCCAAGAATTTTTTAAATGGCTGGAGCAGGGCAGGGGGAGACCAAAAGAAAAATAATAGATCACGTATGAAAATTCCACAAAGCACAAACTTCAGTGCCCCTAAGTAAAGCTGTACTGGAAGCCAGCCATGCCCATTCGCTCACATATTGGTGGTGGCTCCTTTTGTGCTACAACAGAGCTACATGGCCGGGACAGAGACCATCTGGCTTTCAAAGACAAAAATATTTACTATCAACCCTTGAAGAAAATGTTCCTCTCCTTAGGGATCCCGTGACTATAGTCTATTTAAAGACATCCAACAAAGAGACATTCTATAACTTGCCTTTTATAAGCTTAGGTATTAAAGGCTTTAAAAGTCAATCTCATAATGATGGCAAACTTAATAAAATAATTGGATTTTCCTGCCAGGTAAAAGGAGCAGAATTGCTATTTTATATAAAGTTGGCTATTTAAGTTTTAAAATTAGAAATCAAAAGTACCATCTGGAATTCAGTACTAAGAGCAACACCGATACATTCAATTTGAATACAGTAAAGATCATTTAGCCCTATTTCCACACTATCACAAAACTCTTTTAAGCACTTTTGATATTTTGTGTACTCTTAAAAATAATATAAGCCATAATTAAAATGAACTATATAGTAATAATTATGGCTATTATTTATTAAGCCTTTGCTATGTGATAGGAAGAACTTTGAGCATTTTACTTATATTATTATTTAACATTCTCAACTACTTTCTCAGGAATGTACTATTGTTATACCCATTTTGTAGTTGGCAAAACTAAGGCACAGAGGTAGTTTACATACTTTGTATAAGGTCACACTGTCAGTAAATACTGAGGCCAGAATTCAATCCCCAGTAATCTGGCCCCAGAAGCTGGAATAGACTGTGGGATAGACCACCACAGGTTTATTTAAAAGAGATGGAGCAACAAGAAAAGTTGATTATACTTTCAAATTTAATTGCAACATATTACTTTATCCTTCTGGGAAACATTTTTTGTCTAAGTCATCAACATGATCATATCAATACAATATAAATTCCACCTCCTTTCAATATTTGATTGGGCCACGTGAAGACTTCTGACCCAACTAACAGGATCCTTCCCTGAGAAGTTGGTATTGAAATGAAGAGTCCAGCCTCCACCTAATTGTGGTATTAAAGTACAAACCTGGTAGCTGTTTGCCACATGTTCTGAAAACCAGAGAAAGCTACTCATCCATGAGAGAGAAGAATTAAGGCGAAATGAAGAGGAAAAACACATACAAGAGGTAAAGGTGGTAGATGGGAATTTCTTGCTTCACAGTAGTCTGTAGTCTCTTCCTGACATCTAGTAGAATCCTACCCCTGTGTTCTGTAAGGCACCCTAGAATCCTTCAACAGAATCCCCTTTGGCTAAACCCCCTTTGGGTTTCACTTATCTACAACCAAAAAAATCTTCAAACATTGCCCAAGTTAGTCAGTTTTCCATTACTGTAACAAAATACCTAAGATAATAAATTTAAAAGGAAGAAAGGTTTGCTTTGGCTCATAGTTTCAACTCATTGCTTGGCTTGTTGTTTTGGGCTTGTGGTGGCACAGAAGATCATGGTGGGAACCTGTGGCAAAGGAGGCCTCTTTAACACATGGTAGCAAGGAAGCTAAGAGAGAAAAAGGAAGGGGCCAGGGTCCCCATATTCCCATAGGGCATTACCCTAGTGACCTAACTTCCTCCCACTTGGCCCCATCTCTTAAAACCTCCACTACCTCTCAAGAGCACCATGGGCTGGTGACCAAACCTTTAGCACAAGGAGTCTTTGGGGGACACTTATCCAAACCATAGTATGGCCCAATGAAAGCAAACCAATTGCCAGCTTTCATATTTCCTGTATTATTGGCCTGGGCTTCTCAAATAATGATTTTGCTAAGTTTCTAATTATTTTCTTAGCTGAGCACAAACTAGGTCAGCTCCCAAGATGAGCAGTTTGCAAGTGGAGGGACTAGTCAGATAAACATAGCATGACGTGTTGAGAAATCTGAGAACCAACAAATTCATTTTAGGATTCTTTTTTTTTTTTTTTTTCTTGTTGTTTGTTTGCTTTCTTTCTTTTTTTCTGGAAAATAAAAATAAATACATTTTCTTGTTTTCCTCCAATGAAACAGCTAGAAATGGCAGTTTATATTTGTGACTGAGCTTAGGGACTTAGTGTCTCACAACCAATTACTGAAACGACCAGAGTGGTTATAAAGTGCTTTTGCATTGTTTCCTGGGTCCCATTTCTTCAGGTAGAAATGGTTCATAGATCATCCAAATGCTTCCCTGAAGAAATTAAGCAAGTGGATCAGGAAAGAAAGCCTTGGCTTCTAGGGCTGGAATAATGGGATTTGAATGAGTGGTAACAAGCCCATTTATAGCTGGGAAGTATGAGGGCCTGAACGGCCAAGAGATTGGCTAGCCAATGGCAAGGTCAAACTCTGAGTCCAGCTTCCTAAGCTCAGTAACTTTGAATGACTTCTATTCAAAGAATGGAAGAAACCACTTCCTGATCGTCCTTTAGGGAAATGAGACATGACCCAGAACTTGGCCAATCAGAATGAGTCACCACCTCTTCCCCTTTCCTCTGCCACAGTAATTGATCTGGGCAAATTATCCAGCTTGGGGCAGTAAGAGTCAGTCCCAGAATTTCTAGAGATGTCCTTCAAGTGCAGCTCTCCCATTAGAGAAGGGTCCTCTTTCTCTGCTGGGATTGCTGGCTGACTGCTCATTAAGCTAGGGGAGATGCGGGTCTCTCCTTGGAGAGCACCTGTCTAAGAGTGAAGCTAACATGCAGAGGTGCCAAATAAAGAGAAGGATGAGAGAATGAGTCTTACTGGGGCACAACCCTAGATTTGCTTGGCTTTGTATCATTCTGCTAACATGCCTCCTGGCAGAAGGAAGACCATATAAACTCACAACTCTCCTTTAGTGGAATGTATCATTCTATGGTCTTCAGAACAGAATAATCATAATTTAACTCACTAAAATATATACTCATAATAGCACTGAAAAAGTTGGAAACATCCAATATTTGATGATAGGGGCTGGTTAAAGTTAAATTGTTATTTTTGGTTTGCTTGTTTGTCTACAGCGCTGAGGGCTGAACCTAGAGTCTTGAGTGTGCTAGGCAAGCACTGTGCCAGTAAGATACACCCCTAACCCCAAATCACATTACTGAAAATAGTTAGTGGTGTGGGAAAGGTGCTTGAAGCACCAGTGCCCAGCATAGGATAAACATTCAATAAAACAAGTGTAACCATGATTATTATGCACATACATTAATTTTGTAACTAGGAACACAGGAAATAATGTTTTTTCCTTTTAAAAGTGGGAGTATCCTCTGCAGCAGCCTCTGGAAGTCAGCACCCTTCCCTCCCTGTCAGTGACCTCCTCCTCCAGTTGTGAAACTGGAGGTAGCAGTGAGGCACACTGCTTGCCAGGTGCCCTTGGATTGGGTTTGACTCAGCTCCTCTCTCCTACATGTGTGGAAGGTAGCCAGCTACTTCCTTTGCTTGCTTGCTTGCTTTCTTTAACATTTTTTATCTTTTTATTCCAGCTGCTTTCTTTAATGCACTGGGCTCAGCTATCCCTGCTGGGCTTGTCCTCCAGAGGCCACTGACAAATCAGTACGAACCCAGGGTTCAAACCACCCCCTGGATGGCTTTGGTACCACCAAGATGCTTTCTTGCTCCCTGACTGTCAGCCCAGGGAGTAGGGAGAGGGCCTCTGTTCACCCCGTGGTTCCTGATTAGAGCACTGACAACACATCATGATTCGTTGCAGTCTTTTTCCCTTAGAGACAGAGAGGATAGTGCCTCAGCATTGTCCACACCCCAGGTGTCCCTAGGATTAGGCCTGACCCTTGTCTTGAAGACCTGTCCATGGTGGTATAAGTAGATTTACTGCATTCATTTCCAAATAATCCACTGCATTTTGCTCTTAAGGTGTACCATATTTTAGTGACCTCCTTGCATGTAGACTCTTAGATTGTTTCCAATTTTTCATTACTAGACACACCAAGCTAATGAAATTCTTTTCTGTTATTATTTTTATCAGTACATATTTATAATATATAATGATTATATATCATTGTCCTGGAAAGTTTCTACATGTACATAACACATTGTATCTTAATTCTTTTTGTTCCCTTCCCCTCCCTCCAACTCTTGTTCCCCTTCTCATTTGAAAAAACTATATTTCCGTTTTCTTCTTTGATTCTCTTTTTAAATCCTCTCTTCCTTCCTTCCCTCTCTTCTCTCCCATCTCTTATTCTCTTTATACAATGGAGTACTACTCTGCCATAAAGAAGGATAAGCTCAAGGAAGCAGGTAAATGGATGCATTTGAGGCCATATTATGTTAAGTGAAATAAATCAGATATACAAATTTAAATGTTGCATGGTTTCTCTTATATGAGAAATCCAAAATATACATAACAAGCAAGATAAAGGATAGATAATAGGAAGTAAGGAGATCTTTTCCAAGTGGGAAGTGCTAATGAGATTCTTTCATAAAGATCTTCACACATTCCTGAAAATACCTGCATTACACAGAATCCTAGAAGTGGAATTCCTGGATCAAAAGACAGATTCATTTAAAATCTTGTTAAATCTTGTCAAAATGCCTTTATAAAAGACCAAATTTCTATGTTCAGTCTTTCAGGTTGAAGCTGTCTTCTCAAAAGTTTAACAAAAATCTGTAGTGAGTGTTTTGGGGGAAAATATTTAAGTTGGTGTTGTGCCAATATTTTTCTTGTTTTAAGGGGCCACTACAAGGGGTTAATACTTATAGAGTAGACACATTCATTACCTTGAACTCCAGCATAAGATTAAAGACATAGGAAACATGATTAAATATATGGTAAATGTTGAAAATGTTAGACTTTATTACAGTAAAAGACACGTTGCCATTAATCCTCCTCAGAATACTCCCTGACACTTCCAACACTCTTACCCCATTGTTCTTTCTGAAGCAGTTCTGGAAGTCCTCTTTGGTGAGTATTTTTATGAAGTATGATAAAAAAAAATTAGTGAATGCTGCTGGCAAGTCTCATCCAGTGGAAAAGCAAGCTTGTAAAAATATTACAGTGTGTCTTCATCTACCTGCCTTATTCATGGATCTGGCACCATGCAACTTCTGGTTCTTCCCCAAAGTCAAAATGACCATGAAAAACAACATTATGAATCAATTCAGGACACAAAGGCAGCCACAACAGCTCAGTTAGACCCTCACAAAAAGGACTTTTAATAACTAAATTTTGCAAGCAGCATATATGTCCATCAGCAGATGAATGGATAAAGAAAATGTGGCATTTATACACAATAGAGCACTACTCTGCCATAAACATGAGTCACTTGTAGGAAATGGATGCACTTGGAGACCATAATGTTAAAAGAAATAAATCAGACACGTGAGCTTAAATATCACATGGTTCCTCTTGTGAGAAACCCAAAATATAATGGGCCAGGGAGATAGCTCAGCAGCACAGCGCCCGCCTGGCAAGCGTAAGGTCCTGAGTTCGATTCCCAGTACCAAAAAAAAAAAAAGAAAAGAAACCCAAAATATAACTAAAAAGCAAAATAAAATATAGATAATAGGAAGTAGGGAGATAGAACTTTTGCAAATGGGAACGTGATCGAGAGGTAAAGGGAGGTGGGTGTGAGGGAAAGGGGATGAATAAAGTATTGAGATGTGCCAGGAATGGAATCACTATGTAATGCAAACGTGTACTAATAAAAAATAAAAATGAAAAACATTTGTAAAAAGGAAAATGGCAAGGATGAAGAGATAAGTGTGCTTGGAGTGGAGCACTTTTTGAGGTGAGTTAATGGAAATTTGTCTTTTAGTATAATAATTTTAAAAAGTAAACATTCGTCGTTTTCAATGACACCTCACAGCTGTACAGGTGACCTGAAGGAAAATGCAGGTGAGCTGTACTAGATTCTCTGATAAAATTCACCTCTGCCAAAGTGAGAAATTGGTAACAGCCCAATTGCTGTCTCTGTGGATCTCAAAAAACTGACATTTATTTCATAGAATTCTTACAACATTGAAATTACTGACTATTCTTATTCTGATTTTACAGATGTAACTAGGGCTGGGAGAAGTTGAGTGATTACCCAAATTACAGGGTTACAATAAGAGTGAGCTGCAGTTGAGCTCAGACTGTCTGACTCCACAAGCTACCTCCCTGACTACCTTTGAGATTATCTTACCCACCATACTAGCAGCCTCAGCGGTGTTGGGGGGCATCTTCACCAGCACTCTCTCAGCAGGTCCTGCTCTGGATAGAACGTGACAATTGACCACTATTAACATTTCACCTGAGGGCTGAGCCAATGCAGTAGGATGACGTTTGCATTACACAGTGATTCTATTCCTCGTTGGGGGCTGGGACACAGACCTGACACATCTCAATACTTTATCCATCCCCTTTTGCTCATGCCCACCTCCTTCTACCTCTCGATCCCTTTCCCATTTGCAAAAGTTCATTCTCCCTACTTCTATTTTTAAAATCTGTTTATTTTAAAGAGAATTTTTAAAAAAAGAACGATAGCAAAATGCCAACAACATACACAAAAAGAAAATGAAGCAAAAACAGTAAGAATGATACAGGGTTTCAGAACAAAATGATAGGTATTAACACTGGTTGTTATATTACATATTTTTATCTTCATAGAAGTTGGTCAGAGTACCAGATGTAAGAATGCAAAATTAATCAAATCATTAAAGAGAATAAAAAATAAAAACAAAAACATTATAAATGATGCAGCGTTTCACCACACAAGATGATAGGAATTCAACAATGGTTGGTTATGTTGCATATTGTTGTATTCAAATTTGTCGTTCAGATTACCAGATATAGACAGGCAAAATTGGTCAAAAAATAGATAATTAAAGTATTAACTGTTCCTTTCAGTAAACATTAGACATCAGCAGTACAGTTATCCCAGTCAAATATGTATATATATAAATGTTTGCTTTTTTCTTTCCTTTTCTCCTTTCCCTAACCCCAGTTGTTTCCTCTTTTGAGCAATAGCTTTCCCTTTCCCAATATCTATTGTACATTTTGGGTTCCACTTACTCTTTCATGTTCTTACACTAAGGAGACAACAGGATGTCTACACATGTGGGTCCAATTTATTTCACTTATGAGTGCAGTCTCATTTGCATCCATTTACCTATAAAAGCTTAGAGTTTATCTTTTTATATAGCTGAGTAATACTCCATTGTATAAAAATACCACATCTTTTTATCCATTTCCTCAGTGGATGGGCATTTGTGTTGTTTCCAAGATTTAGCTATAACAAATTGCGCTGCTATAAAAATGGGTGCACATATATTGCTGTGGAATGATGGTTTTAATTCTCCTGGGAAGATAGCCAGAAAGGGAATATCTGGGTTAAGTGGGACCTCTACTCCTAGTTTTTCCCTACTTCTTATTATCTATATTTTATTTTGCTCTTTAGTTATATTTTGGATTTCTCATATGATGAGTTTGGGGTAAAATGAGTGCAAGAAATAGAAAGAAACAAAATATTTTGCAAAGTGTGTGATTCTCCACATAAAGACATCAAGAGCATCTATTAAACCATTAAAATCCAAAGGACTTTAGCAGAGTTACTGCTCATAAGATTAAAACTGAAGAAAAAAGAAACAATATGATTTCTATGAAATGCATGAATTTAAATGTTCAATTAAAAAAAATCATCACCATAGCAAATAAAAATATAAAGTTTTTTGGAATGGATTTAACAAAATACACAAGCCTTCATGGAGAACATTTTAAAATTTAGTTAAAAGACAAAAAAGAGAGCTATGTACATGGAAATCTATACCATGGTCACAAAGGGGAGACATATCACAAAATCTCAGTGTGCTACTAGCAGCAAGGTAACACCAAACAATGGTAACTAAGATAGTATGGAATTGTCATATGGATGCACAGATAGAATTATATGACAGAAAATGAGTCTAGGCACAGATCCACATGCACATGGGAATATGCTAGAGATAGGAGGTGGCATTATGAGTCAGCGGGGACAAGGTGGACCACACCTTATTAACATTTCCCACATCTTCATGTGGGAAAAAAATAAAATCAGATCTTTATTTCTTGCACACACAACAGTTCTTGATCATTAAAAATAATAATTGTGCCTGGTATGGGGGCACATGCCTGTAATCCTTGTATTTGGGAGGCTGAGACAGGATTGCCATGGGTTCAAGGCCAGTCTCAACTACATAGCAAGGCCTTGTCTCAAATAATAAAAAAAAAATTGTGGAGCACCCAAAGAGCTTTTTTTTCCTTATACAGTTTGAATATTCTTTGTTTGAATGCTTTAGGATAAGAAGTTTTTCTGATTTTAGATTTTGGAATATTTGCACACATATAATGAAATATCTTGGGATGAGATGCAAGTCTAAACATGAAATCCACCTATGGTTCATATACACCTTCAACACATAATCTGAAGGTAATTTTATTCAGTTTTTTAAAATTTGGTGTTCCTGGAGGTTGAACCTAGAGCCTTAGTATTGAGATATATCCCCAACCATTTTTATTTTTTATTTTGAATCTCACTAAATTGCGCAGGTATGGCTCAAACTTGTGATCTCCCTGCCTCAGCTTCCCAGGGTGCTGAGATTAAAAGTATGTGCCCCCACACCTGGTTTATGTAGTATGCTGCGTGCCTGCACGTTTACGACACCCCATTATATGAGATCAGGTGTGGAATTTTCCACTTGTAGCATTATGTCAGTGTTCGTTACAAGGACAGAAAGCTGACTAACACAGCACATTTTATCAGCAAAATCACACATGCTAATATCGCCACAGGCCCATCAACTAAGTCTTATCTCAGGAAGCTTCCAAACTCATGGTAATGCAAGTTTTCCAAAATCCCAATTGTCTATTGGAAGTTCAAATTTTATGACTGGCAACAAAAAGTGTTTTTAAAAGTGATGGCTTCACTTGGCTCATTTTTGAGAAATTGGCTGACAACTACCAGACTTGAAAAATGTTTCTCAGTCATTCTTTCAATGGTGTTTTAAGCAGCAGAAGAAAAAGAAGGAGAAGAAAAAGGGGGAAAAAACACCAAGTTCAGCTCAAATCATGGCGCAAGTGCTTTTCCTTGAGACAAGCACACACTTCGGAATGACCAAAGTCTTCGGCAAGCATCCCTCCTGGGAGGGCATGTCCCGTGCATATCATCGCACATGATTGTCCATCACTCGAGTGACAGAGGACAGCTATAAGCTCTGTGTCTGAATTCTCCCAGACTGTGCCCCTCATGCCTATTCCCTTTAATGATTTTAATCTGTAAGGGGTCACTATGATCAACTCTAATTGTGAGTGTACCCACCGTATATCCCAGGGTTGGTCTGCACTCCTGTCTCATTCTCTCATGTCCTTGTGAATCTGGAGTTTCATGATGTAATACTCAACATACCCAGGAAACATTTGAAAAGCATCACTCATCATAACAAGAGGTAGAAAAATCACAACTTGAATAAGAAAACTCCAGGATGAATCAGATGTTGGAATTATTGGACAAAGAGCTTAAAGCTGTCATCATGAAAATGCTTCAAAGGCAATCATATATTCTCTTCTCTTCTGAGACCAGGTGGCCTGGAGCTAGAGATCCTTCTGCCTCAGCCTCCTGAGTAGGCACACCCCATTTTATTTGTCTACAAATTTGCTTGAAACAAATGAAAAACTAAAAAAATCTCAACAAAGAAATCTCAGGGAGACCCTTTTCTCTGGCTGGCAATGCCTGGATTTACTATAAAAGATGTAAACCAGCAGGAGCTCTTGGGAGTTCTCGCAGCCTTACTCAAAAAGTCTGGGAAGCTGCAAGTCCCAGAATGGGTGGACACAGTGAAGCTGGCCAAGCATAAGGAGCTTGCTCCTTAACAAAGAGAACTGGTTCTACGCATGAGCTGCTGCCATAGCTCGGCACCTGGGCCTCTAGGGTGGCGCTGGGGTTGGCTACATGACCAAGATCCACGG
>NW_004955750.1:0-26675 GCF_000276665.1 Chinchilla lanigera
AAAAAAAAAAAAAAAAAAAAAGAGAATTCAACATGCATAAACCAACTGCCTTGTTACCTCCTTGTCAGTGGACAGTGCATTTAATGACCTCTCAGTCATGGAAAATAGGGTCCTTCTGAGTGCCCTGCAGGAGGCTTTCTTCCAGTTCCCATCCTATCTGGACTCAGCTTCCTCTGGTGTCTCACACTGCAGGCGCTGAGCACTGAAATGGTCCCTCTTCCTGCCTTCACCTCCTTCCTGGAACAGACACATCCCTTCTCTCTGCTGCTCCAGCTTTTGGTTACCTTCTCAGGTTTAACCCCTGAATGTTTCTCTGACAATGCTGTCAACTTAGCTATGCATTAAAAGTATGTTTAATATAATGCATCCAGCAATGCTAGGTGTTGTATAATGGGAAATTTTACAATTTTAGGTATTGTTAGAAAAGGACATCCCTATGAACACTTTTGAGAAAAACATCACAAAAGAATTTTAACTAAATTTAATCATTTTATTATGTAAAAATGTGGCTATATTGGGTGGTTAATATGCCAAAGTGAATTAGTCATGGTGAACACACTGTAAGTAAAAAATTGATAGCAGATGATTTGAGTAAATACACCATGCAACTAATGTCTTTTCCCCCTAGTACTTGGGATTCAGCCCAGACTCTTCACACTGAACTATATCTTCAGGGGACCCTTTTTGAGACAGGGTTTTAAAATTACTAAGTTCCCAAGATGGGCTTGAACTTTCAATCCTTCTTCCCCAGCCTCCTAGAATGCTGGAATTACAGATTTGCAGCACTATTCCCTGGTAACCAATGCCTTTTAAGGAAATATAATCAAGTAGAAGGGGTTTGATTGAAGGGATCTTAGAGATTCATGTATTTTTTTTTTTTTGTTGTTGTTGTTTTTGGTTTTTTTCCGGTACCGGGAATCGAACTCACGACCTTGCATTTGCCAAGCAGGCGCTGTGCTGCTGAGCTAAATCCCCAGCCCCCGAGATTCATGTATTGATTCATTTATTTGTTATTTGATGTATGCTTATGACACAAAATTGCAGGGGACTCAGTACCTTCTCTTATAAATCTCAGATCATAGTGAGCATTGTTATGGCTTGTATCTAGATGGCCCTCCAAAGCCTTATGTGCTCATAGGTGAGGCTTGTGGGAATGGCTGACTCAATCACGGATGTGTGATACCAGATCGTGGGTACATGACACTGGATTAGCCTGTTGATGGGTTTAGCATAATTCTGGGTATGGGTAACGGGAAGACTTTCCCTGGGTGTGTGCGGCACCAACCAAATAGGCTTGTAGCCTGGATGAAATAAAAAGGAAAGCAGAAAGAAGACTGCTGCCTCCCACCTGACACAGCATGGATTGTTTCTCCTCTGCCATGCTGCCCTGCCTTGAGTCAGCCAACCTCTACAAACTATGAGCTAAAATAAACTTTTCCTCTTGTAACTCATGAGTTGTAGGTATTTTGTCCCAGCAACAAGAAAGGAAATTCAGACAGATTTGGTATTAGTAATTGGGGTCATTTCTGTGACACTACCTGGCCATGCGGTTCAGAAGCCTTTGGAACTGGCTTGTGGGAAGAGTTTGGAAAAGTTTGGAGATGCTGGCTGGAGAAGCAGCCCTGGAAAGTTGTGAGCCTAACTTGATGGGAGATTCTGATTAGAGCTCAAAAGACCAGAATGCTGATAAAAATGTAGCCCAGAAAGACTAGATTCAGGAGGCTTCACTTGGGAATAAGGACTACACTGACGATTGGACTAGGCCGTGTGTTATGCTTTAGCAAAAAATTTGCCACAGATTTCCCTGGACGTTGGATGTGGAACTATAGGACTTAAATGCTTGCACACTTTTCCCAAGAGTGGGGTTCAGCTCATGGCTTCTCTGTTCTATCTTCAGTTCCTCACATGCCACTAATTCTCTTGCTAGCTGTCCTATTCAACCATGTCCTCAAGCAAGCTGTCCTCTACTACGTCAAATACTTGCAGGTGCCCACACGACCATGGGGGTACCCAGAATCCCTACTTCTAAGGTATTTTGGATCACTTGCTCCAAACCCTCAGAGCCCTTGCAATTAAGGAATCTATTTGAGAGTCTTTGCACTTGTTATTTTTATGTAAGTCTGTCAGTGCTCATTCAAATAATCACTAATTATATCTTGGTATACTACAAACTTGCTCTTATGGTTTTAAAAAGCAAAGAAATAGAAAGCCTTAATTGTGTACTTTCATACATTTTGTTATATATAGATCTATAAAGCTTTGCTTCAAGTTAACAACAACAAATACATATACATGTATACATAGATATGTATGTGCACATGATGATCTTAAAAGAAAAAAACTTAGAAATTTTATTGTCTTTTCCCCCTTAGAGTATTATTGATTAATAATTGCATTCTCTTAATAGTTTTAAAATTATTGTTTATTTGGTTTCACTTTATTTTTATAATAATACTGTAAGGTAAGTAACACTATTGCTCTTCTTTTACAGATGATTTTTTAAACTGAGTTCAAAAGGGGGACTGATTCGTTGATTATGTTGCAGCAGAAAATAATTATGAGAATGGACTGGGGACAAAATGTGCACATTAAGGGTGAAATGTCCATCTCAGTTCTCACTGAACACCACCATTTGTACCCTAATTTGCATTAAGTCAAAGAGTTATGTAATTTCCTATCATTAGTAGGAAAACTGCTCTGTGCGTTTTCTTTTAAGATAAGCATTTATTGAACTAGGTTCATTACTGAATTCCATATCAAAATCAAAATTGTGACTGTTATACTGAGATATATGATTGTACTTTCTTTACTGTTCTGAAGGCCTTTCTATAGGAATGCTTATCTCCTATGGGTTCTAGGATGGGATATATTCCTGAGACATTAATCACATAGGTGGAGTTATTTTCATTAATCCTTTGTACAGCGACTGGAAAGAGACCTAGAGATGAGTGCTGAAAACAATGAGCTGAGACATGACAGACATTCGGTGGGAGGAGAACGCTGGCACAGTTGTGATTTCCAGGACGCTGTCTTAATTTTAATGCCACAAATGGAGCAGCTGTTTGCAAAATCAGGGTTTTCAGGAGCCTGTTCTCAGCAGTGGTGTTGGCTCAGTGCTGTCAGCCTCCTGTCCACCCCTTCCTGCTCTTTTCAACACACGCTTAGGACAAGTTAGAACCCGAGCCCAGAAATGAAAGCCGTCCGTTGTGTGTGTGTTGCAGTTTGGGTTGTTTCACTTGCCTTTAGTTACGTCTCTTTTTTAATAAATGTATTAGTACGTATTAATTATATAGAATGTTTGCTTTTACTGTGATATTTTTATACATGTGAATAACACACACTGATCATACCCATCCTCCCCACTACCCTCCCCCCACACACCCCCACTCCTCTCAGGAGGTCTGGTGGTCGGTCTCCTGCCACCGTGCGGCATGCTCAATTCCATGCCAGCTGCCACACAGCACATCAGTCAGGAAGTAAACGGCTGATTTCTAACCATCCCCTGAATGGCTTTAGGATAAAAAATTTTTAAAAAAAACTCATGGAAGCAAAATAATGATCAGTAATATACGGTCTCTGATCATTCTTGCCTTGCTTCGTAAGTGCCAGGTCTCCTGAAGATAAACTCAGCAGTCATTGTCACACTGCTACTTGATTGTACAAAAGTTTAGAAGCAGAGACTTTATACCTGTGACAAAGAAAGTAGGTAGAGTGGGAGGTGATATTCTAGGTTGGGTTAGTTGGTAAAATCAACATTCCTACTTACAGTTTTTTCCTCTTATGGCAGGACTTTGAACCTTTAATGAAAAAAAGAAATAGCACAGGTGTAAGGAATTTTATGTCAGTAGTAGTTTGTGTTTACTGTGTGACAAGTTGTATACCAAATACTTCATAAGTGGTTTTTGCTTTATCTAATTGTGAAAACTACCAACCGAGACTGATAACTCTCTTAGCCCCCTTTCTATAGATAAGGCAACAGAGGTGTAGAAAAGCTGAATATCTAGTCCAAAGTCATGCAGGCAGGAAGTGGTGGGTCAGGGTTTGGACCTAGAGTGTGAGTGTTTAACCACCAGTAAATGGGATATTGCTCTTCTACTCTGTGCTCAGTGCCGTAATTCAGGCTGTGTCCTTTGGAATCTCAGTCTAATAAGGAAGTTAGTCAAGAGTCATGGAGGAAAGGACGTGAAGTCCAAAATCCCTTGCCTACTCTCTTTGTCATTTTTCTTATCTCACTGCCTGCCACCTGCCTCGTTTCTGTGTGGACCCTGGACTCACTGAGATGTGCCTTGAGTACTCCTCACCGTCACCACACCATACCTTTGTTTACTTGTCTATAACATGCTCTCTTCCATTCCCCATCCAAATCAGTCTCTCTCTGACAACTCCCCATTGACTCTTTCTTATCCCTGAGCTCACAGTGGTCCTTTCCTCCTCCTACGATATGCACTGTGAGCCAGGTATTATTCCATGCACTTTACGTCTGTCCCAAACCTAAACTAACCAATGACAGTGGTCCAGGGAGGTGGAAGGGAAGATGCAAAGGCCCCGAAGCAGGAGTGTGTGAAGTATGTCTCAAACCAGAGGGAGGCCAAGGCACCTAAGAGATGCTGCCCAGCTCTTCCAGAACAAAAGTACGCTATGTGGTTGCTCAAGACCGGCAGCCTTTCCATTTACCCAAGCTCTTTTCGATGACCTCTGACCCAGGCTTGCCTAAAGACCGGTTGTCTTAGTCCATCCATTCTGCTATACCAAAATACATAAACCAGGTGACTTATGTACAATATAAGTTTATTGCTTACAGTTCTAGAGACTGGGAAGTCTACTATCAAGGTGCCAGCAGCCTCAGTGTCGGGTATGAGTCTGCTGTATGACTCACGGTGATTCTTGCAGCATCTTCATGTGGTGCAGGTAAGAGACAGCGCCCCAGGATGTCATTTATAAGGGCACCAACCCCACTCATCTGGCACCACCTCTGAACACTATTGCCTTCTTTCACATTAAATATGAATTTGGAGGAGCACGAGCCGGTAGGTCAACGCAGTGGTTCTCTGGAATCCTATCACTCTAGCTAGCTTTCATACCATGTCTACCTAAGCCTGCACATAACTGCCAAGGAGGGCAGGTGCAGGCTGTTTCCTTTTAGGCTGGCAGGAAAGAGATAAGGAAAAAGTGGCTGGGACTCAAAGAGGAATGTAACGGACAAAAGGGAAGGGGGGATTTTATTTATGCATAGTAAGTACAATCCTTATGTAGATCTCCTCAAAATAAAGGCAAGAATGAAAAGAGAAAAAAATGGAAGAGGATAATGTAGCAGGAAGATATGACAATTTTGACTTTGTGTGCACCTAAGAACATAGTTTCAAACTATGTAAAATATAATTTTCAGAGCTAAGAGAAGGCATAGACAAAGTCATAACCATACCACACTCCTTTCAGTAAAGGATATAAATAGAATGAATAGATCAAATTTTTAGAAAAGGTAAAAATGTGAGGAGTTGAACAATATGATTAACAAATTTGACTTAACTGATACATACATTTTGAAATGTGTACTCAACAACTGCAGACTACAATTCTTGTTTTCAAATGCGTAGAGAATATTGTCATCAACATGACCATGTGTTTGAGCATAATGAAAATCATTACAAACATCAGAGAACTGAAATAATACAGAATGTGCTTCCGGGCCACGTATCATTAAGCCAGTAATAAAAAAGCCCAATATTAAAACTATATTATTAGAAATTAATAATATGCTACTACAAACTCAATGGGTCAAACCAAAATCACAATAAGAATTAGAAGCTATTTTAAATTTGATATTTTAAAAATATTAAAAAATAAGACATGGAAACTGGTGGATGGCATCTAGTGCTCTACCTTGAGGCTAATTTAAAGAAGTAGAAAAATTGAAAATGAATGACCTAGATATCCATTTGAAGAACTCAGAAAAAGACCAAAAAATTTTAACTCAAAGCAAAATAGAGAAGGTAAATTATAAGGAACAAAATAGAAACTAATGAAATATACAATGAAGTTTGACGTATACAAAAATTATATTATTATAAAAGGACTTAAATTTACAAATACTTGGCCTATCTGATTAAACGGGTGGGGGAGAGAGAACAAACAATTCTGGAATGAAGTTTTCAGGGAAAATTTTCAGAGTCATTGGATGGATTCTGAGTTACTCATGTGAACAGCTCGTGCCAATAATTTCAAAAGTTTAGATACAAATGGGCAAGTTTGTAGAAAATACCAGTATTAAAATCCTATAATTAAATCTTTCCCATCCTAGATGTTTCTCTAGTAAATTCTGTCAGGCACTTAAAGAAACAGTCCATCAATCTGACAAATTCTACCAGAGACTAGAAAAAGAGATAATTTGCCAACTAAGTTTTAAGATGCAACATAACCTTGATATCAAGGTTTGACATCAAACCAGACTAGAATATGCAAAAAATAACAATATACAGTACTTTTTCACATGAAAACACATGGAAAATTTCACAAATAAATAGTCAAGAACAGTGATAGATAAAAAGAATAATTCATCATGACTAAACTTGGTTTGTGAATGTAGCTCGCCACAGTAATAGAATAAAAGGGAAAATGGACAATCTTAATAGATGCAGACTGGCTTTTGATAAAATTCAACATCCATTTATAATAATAAAATCTTACCTTCACAAAGATGTCTAGAAAAAGCCACAAAAAATATCATACTTTATATTTAAAAATCACAGGGCTAGGGGACTAGCTCAGTGCCAGAGCACTTGCCTGGTATGGGCAAGGTCTTGAGTTTGATCCCTGGCACCACAAAAAAAAAACAACAAAAATCAAAGTTACGTATTTATTTACTTTTTGGTACTGGGAATGGAACTCAGGACCTTGTGCTTGCCAGGCAGGCACTTGTGCTGCTGAGCTATGTCCCCAGCCCTTTATTTTTGATATAAAGTCAAGTTTTTATATATCAATAGCAAACATTTAGAAAATAAAGTTTTAAACACATACCATTTACCAATAGCATACAAAAATCACATATTTAAGAATAAATCTAAAATAAATATGCACAAGATGTTCATGGAAAACCCACAAAGCATTCTTGAGAGAAACTAAAGAGCCTAACTAAATGAAGGGATATGCCATGTTCATGAGATAGATTAATGTGACAGAAATGTTGGGATGTGTTAGCATTTGAAAAAGTACTGGCTTTGATAAGCAACCGTCCTATCATTTCCCATGGGTAACCGGAGTCCAGCTGGGACATTCTTCTGCTTTCACTGTAAACAGGGAGCCTGACGACAGATAATTCTGTCACTGCTCATGATTCATTCTGTGCATTGGCTGGAGACTGGCTGAGTAGCTCTTCTGCTGGTCTCACTTGAGATCACTCCAGCAGCTGCAGTTAGATAGAGGCTGAGGCTTCCAAGATGCTTCTACTCTACTGACACCCCTTGGTGGGCACAGTTGGGAGCTTAGGCTCAGTGGGGATGCCGGGATGCCTGGGTTCTCTTTCTTTGCAAGTAGTCCAGGCCTCACCCCTCTCTGTCTATGGCCACTCCATGTGATCTCTCCAGCAGGGTAGCTAAAGTTCTTATATGTCAGTCCAAGTATCTCAAAAGTACACAAGTCCAAGATGCCTGGCCTTCTTATGATTTGTGCCCAGAATTGACATGAAATTACTGCCACATTCTGATAGTTAAAGCAAGTCATAAAGTTAACCCAAATTTGCTGTGGGAAGGGTCTACATGAACATGAACAGCAAGATATGTGGTTCACTGGAGAATAGCTACGCATGCTATGTTCTGTGATAGCAAAGCACTCATACGTACTTCCCTTTGGGCCCCTAATGTGCCATCCCGTTATGGCATCGGCTCACAGTCCAGTATCTTATCTTATAAATCATGTCCAAGTCAAGATGAGCTCTGAAGACATGCTGTCCCTTGTACAACTCCATGGGCAAGGCTCCTTGGATGCAGACTGTGAGTTAAAAGGGCAAGCTACCTCCCTTCCACCCCAACACGTACCCATGTATGCAATGCTCATACCTTCATAAGATGGGAGCAGGACAATCCCAGCAGACCTTGTATTCAACAGGAGGGAAAAGTCAGTACCTTACAGGGGGGTGGTCCAGAAAATCACTGACCCACAGCAACTCTAAAATCCAATAAGCACATATTTTTAGCCTCAGTACCTGGGAGCAAGGCTTTTGTCCCTACAGCCTGAGACAGTCTTCCTTTTTCTTTAGAAATACTCCATATTTGCACCCGAGTGACTCTTAGCCCACTTCTTCCCATAGAGTTTGAGGACCTATAGGCCTCTTTTCATTTGGAACTGCCTCAGTCTCTTTGAGCCCAAACTGATATCATTCTGTAGATCATTTTATGGGTTTCTGATATAGCAACTGATAAACAAACTCCCACATTTCTATTGCTTTTCTTAAAAAACAAATTTCCAAAACCAAGTGGCTTATACTGTCAGCAGCTTATTTCCTTCGATTTTTTGAATGTTCTAAAAAAGTACTGATAAACTGTATTATATTGAAAGCATAAAGAACACCTTGGAAATTAGTAAGAGACTGTTTAATAGGAAAAGATATAAACAGGCACTTCAGAAAAGAGAGTATCTAAATGACCTTATATGTTAATGAAAGAAGGCTCGATTTCATTAGCTATCAGAGAAATTCAAATTAAAATCACAGTGTGATACCACTGTATATTCAAAATGATCACTAAAATTAAAAACAAATTACAAGCAAAATTGGTGGAACTATAAATTGTACAAATACTTTGGGAGACAGTTGGTATCTACTAAATCTGAATATAATAAACCTTAAGACACAGTAACTCCTCTTTTTGGTGTATGTCCAGCAGAAATGCATTCATTCACACTTGTGCACCAAAAAACCTGTGTGTGATTGTTCAGAGCAACATTATGTATCATGCCTCAAAGTGGAAGTAACCCTAATATCCACCTGCAGTTTAAAAATACAAATCAATACATGAGGTAGACTCATCCATGAGACACTATACAGCAGTGAAAAAGTGAAAAAGAGGGACTGCTATGTAAAACCGGAGGGCTAAAGCTCACAAAATAATAGTAAGTAAAATAAATAAGATGCTAAAGTGCATATTTTATGGTTGTATTTATATGTGATAACCAAATAATAGCAAGAAAATGATAGTAAGGCAAAGCTGGCAAGTGCGGGGAAGCGGTAGTGTTTCATTTCCTGATTGGAGTGCTGGTTACATCGGTGATTTTCCTTGTACTAATTCCCTGAGCTATGCTTCTTGAATAAAACTTTGTTTTACAAACAAGTAAATGTTTAGAATTTTTTTTTTTTTTTTTTTTGATAGAAGGTCTTAGTGTACAGTTTGGGTGGTGTTGAACTTGGTGTGAAGCCCCACCTGGCCTCAAAGTCAGTATCCTCCGGCCTCGGCTGAGTGTTGGGGTTGCAAGCAGACGCCACCATGCCTGACTAAAAATACTTAGTAGGGCGTAGGTGGGGAATAAACAGCTCTCCCTCATGAGAAGTCTGATAGGTGAATTAGCATTGAGCAGGGTACTCACACCAACCCAGATCACCGCAGAAAGGTGTCCTGGAAAGAGGAAGTAGCTTAGGCACAGAAAGAAAGTGTGAGATTTTGCCATAAATTAAAGCTTTCCCAGCAATTTTACGGGATAGGCTGGGAGGAAAGAAGGTGAGATGAAATGAAAGAAAAGCAAAGTTCCTTGCCTTGTATTTTTAATTTAAGTATCCTTTAGGAAGATATTGAGAAGTTTTAAGAAGGGAAAGATAGGTTCGGATTTGTATTTTTAGAGTGTCTTGAGGTGACTGCAAGAAGCATTGCAAGGGGAATGACTGGCTAAGGTCAGTCCAACTCCACATGCCTTTTTCAGAGGTCCCCTTTCACCCAGCGCTGAAAGCTGAGTGCAGGAGGGCTCAGATAATGGAAAAGAAGGAATTCTGGAGGAAGCGATCTCAGCCACACTCTCCGTCCTTGAGCTCATTAGCACCAGAAAATCATCAGGTAATCAGACCAGGTATTGTGTTCTCAGTGGAATTTCTTCCACTGAAGCATGTTAATGATGTTGACTGAATGTCCCCAAGCCAAAATACAGGAAAGGTATATACACTAAAGTACCTGCCTATTCATCAGTTTGCTACAACTAGCTTTTCCTGTCCTTCATCAAGTAAAAACCAGCCGTTCCTAGGCTTTTTCTCTTCAAAACCAGTTATACCAGTTACAGTACTTTACTCCTATAGCTAGATTTTTAAAGACATATTTTCCCACGCTTGCAAACTTATAAATCTGCCTTGTTATAGTCAGATATCAGGGGACCTAGTAAGCATACAAGTAGATGCCCAGACTCACTATTAATCAGAGAAAAATTCACTAAAATGAACTATTACTGCGTACCTATCATATCGAGAGAAACTTAAATGTCAGAGCATGCAACTGTGGGAAGAAGCCAGATCTTGTACACTGAAGATGAGATTGAGAATCGGTCTGACCATCTGGATCACCATGTGTTAATATCTTTGGAGCTAAGACGGATCCATCAATCAAGCCAGAAGTTTCACTTCTGAGTAGAAACTGCAGTTTGGAAATTGTCTATAATAAAAACTCAGATTTTCTAAATCTTTTCTAATCTGTTAAGGAGCAGTAGTTTTATAAAATATAATAAAAATGAATTAATAAAATAAAAATTTTAAATTGACATATTTACACATCTGAATACTCTTTATTAATCCAGTAAATATAAAGGCATTCCATTGAATTGCTATTAAAACTTCACAATGTTTAGTCTCAGTTTCTGTAGTTGACTAGTGATGAATCAGTAGCTGGTTACAGTCCATGATTTGAGAAGCACTGCTGTTAACACTGTTGGGCCGCAGGAACAGGAGGGCAGCCTTGTTTCAAATATAAAGAGTAAATTAATGTACTGTCATAGGAGAAAATAGATCACCATACATCATACAGTGAAAAGCAACATAACAATTCAACTGAGCATACTACACTGCACCTACTAACAAGGATAAATCTTGAAACCAAGACATTAAGTGAAAAGAATTATTGAATGGATCTTTAGGGTGTGATGCCATTTATTTGTTTCAAAAATAAAGTCTTATGTATCAAGTAAATGTACCAAAATTAAGGAATGGAAGATTTTATACCAACTTCACGATAATTATTTTCCTCTGGGAAGTGTGAAAAGGAATATGAAAGTAGGGAATATTGATTTCACCTGTAATGTTATATTTATTTTTATAGAAATTGAAGTAGTTATTGCATAATGCAAATATCTGTTCTCTTAGAGTATGGGTACATGTTTGTCATGTTATTTCCTATTTTAAAAGTATGTTTCAGTTATTTCATAATTTTTAATTTAAAGAGACAATGGTGGCTGAGAGTAGAGCTCAATGGTAAAATGCTTGCCTAGCATGTATGAGTCTTTAGCTCTGATTTCCAGCACCACAAAAACAACGAACACTAAAAATAGTTCAAGAAAACTCTCTCTATATATATATACATATATATTTAAAATTTATTCTTTTGAGATGTGTCTCGCTATGTAGTCCAGGCTGGCCTTGAACTCGCTGTGTAGCCCAGGAACTCGAGGCAATCCTCCTGCCTCAGACTGCCGAGAGCTGGGTTACAGGCATGTGGCACCACACCTGGCTTTTCTATATCTTTGAAATATTGAAATAGCCTTATTTTTAAGTACTGTAGTTTATTTGTTCAGGACTCATGTAGTTTTAGAGAGAGGAAATTAGTCTTTTGTATCTAGTTTCAAAATTTCCTCTTACAATTGGAATACCTCACAGACTTAGCAGGAACAATGGCAGAAACTGCCCCTTTCAACCCAGGAAACCTGCACCCCAGTCTGAACACTTTAGGTACTAATGTGTGTGAATTTAGGGACTTACAGTTCACCTACTCCAACTTCTTCATTTTAAAAGAGGCTGGCTCAGAGAGGCAGAAAACTGGCCAAGACAAACACTTATCGGCAGAGCTGAGACGGGTGAACATCTCCATTAGGAAAGTCACAAGGCATCTAGAAACAAATGAACACTCAAGCAGAAAACAACAATACTTTGGGTTATCACTCTTTCACTCTGTTTCTACAGGTGTAGCTTTCAGGCACTTCGATGCATGTAGTCCTCCTGCTTCTGGATCCAGTGGAGGTCACTGGAAGTCCGTGGGAAGTAGGAGGAAAAGCCTAGCTTGGAGTCAGGCAGGACTTGGTGTGAATTCCAGCCCTGTTCTGTTCTGTGAGTCTGTGACTTTGGGCCCAAGTGTATCCACTTGAGGGTGTGGGAAGGAATAAATATAAGGCATACAGAGGGTTCCTGGTACATGACGGATGTATGGAATGGCTAATAAATGTTCTTTTCTTTGCCTTCTTTAACTATTAAAGCACAGAACATAAAACTCCGTGTCAGCCTTAAGGTGGTGAGCCAGACGTGTAAAGATATCAGAGCAAGTGAGTGGGTCTGGGGCCACAATGAATAGCTCTGGGGTAGGCTGAAGCACATGCGTGGGCAGCAGTTAACTGCTGCGTTGCCATCTAACCTGTGGGTTTCAATTCATTCACTTATGGCTCTCTGCTTACAAAAGTGAGAGCATAAAAAAGAAGGTCCTTGTTATATTTTAAAGGATAATATTAGTAGGAGGCATTACTAATGTCTCCCAAGAACTATATGGTAGGCAGAATAATGGTCCCTCAAGGATGTCCATGCTCTAATCCTTAGAAATTGTAGATATGTTGTATGTCAAGGAGGAATTAAGATTGCTAACCCACTATTCTTAAAACAGCGAGATCATCTTGGATTTCCTGGGGCTCCAGTGTAATCACAAAGTCCTTAAGCGCAGCACAAGGCAGAGTCCAGAATCAGAGCAAGATCTGGAGATGGGGGAAGGAAGCACAGGCCAAGGAATGCGCTCGGCTTCTAGCAGCTGGAGCAGCTCAGGGAGCAAATGCTTCTCTCATTTCCAGAAGGAACGCAGTCAAGCGGACCCCTTGGTTTTAGGCTAGAAGGCCCATTTCACACTTCTAAGCCTGAGGTCTATAAAATAATAACTTACTGTTACTTTTAAGCCACTGAATTTGTGGCGATTTGTTTAGAGCAAAAGAAGCTTAAGGCCAACCACAACCTCAGGACTTTGGAGATAGCACCACGAAGAACTGCTTAGTGTAAAAGGCAGCATAGAAGGTGAGTTACGTTTTTCTTTCTGAAACCGTCGCTGACATCACAACAGAGATCTTGGGTTAAAATGGGCCCTCCATAGTCAGTCTGGGCTAGAATCGGCAGGATGAGTCTATTCATAACATCTCCTCTGGTTCTTTCTAGCTCTGGTACACCCAGAGCTGAAAAATTCTGGAGTAGTATCCAAACCCACACTTGGCCTAATGGAAAGTCAAGGGGCCCTGTTGCTTGGCCATTTTATTTGCTTAAACCAGTGGCATTTTAGTGAAGGTAGCAAGAGCAGAAACCTGAGCTGTTTTTCACAAGCAAACCCTCTCGTTCTTTGGGGACCCACCATGAGTGCATGCTGTGATCTGTGAGGGTGTGAGCCACAGGGAGCAGATCTGATCCCAGCCTCCAGCTTAGAGCTGGGAGCCCCGCCTTGGAAGCAGGCTCAGCCCAGTGAACTGGTTGTTGACTTGGAGATGATGAGCTTAAGGATCACTGTTTTAATTTTCTCTTTCTTTGAGTGATTTGTCGCATGGTATTATTGGATCAGTAGCTGATGATAACCTCCCAGATGAAAGCTTTTCTAAGGAACCACCCTTCCCTGGTGAACTAACCACATCCTCCTTTGTACCCACTGCACTGCTAGTTTGTGTGTCTGGAGTTAAGTTCCTTGGCAGCAGGTCTTTTTTGCTGTTATATCTATGACCTCTAGCGTGATGCCTGTAGCATAGTGGTCTCCCGACACTATTTTATGAAAAGAGAATTAAAGAGACAAATGCAAGGAGCACACTACTCCAAACCTATGATCTTAAAGTGGGCCCAGGTGAAGGAGGAGAGGATATTCTGCAAATGTCGTGAAATATACAAGGGGTCAAACTTTGTTGGTAGGCTGAATAAACCATACTTTTCAAATATATATGTTCTTTTCTCCAGTATCTGCAATGCCTTTGTCATTAATGCAACAAAGGTATTTTAAGGCAATGAGAAGCGTGTAGTTCCCTGTTGTCAACACATATTGCCTCAAATGATGGATATGAAAAGACACTTCATCTCAAGTGAGGAATAAACAATTTAGACATTAACAAGAGGCCTTCACATTTGAAAATGTTGCAAATAATGTTCTACACCATTTCCTTTAAAGAAGTAATGAAGAGTTCAGCACTGTGCTGAGCCTTCCTTCCTTGTTGAGCAGTAGTCCCCGTAGCAGGGATTTGTTGTGTCTTTCTGGGTTATTCTTTCCTGAAACTCCAAGTCGCTGCACATCCACATCATCAGGGCAGACTTCAACACACTTCAAAGAAAAATTATAAGCTTCCATTCTTTCTCCACCTTTCCTTTCACAGAAGCTTGACAGCGTGATCCAGCTCAGCCGTGGATTATAATTATAGCCAGTGCCACTAGCATTCTTCCCAGAGAGAAGTGTGTTTAGCTGGGAGATGCTCCCATACACAAAGAGAAGACCACTGGCACAGGAGTGATGATTGGACACAGAGGGTCTAACATACGAAAACCGCCCATGGAGGGTGGCAGGAAATTAACCTAAACCATGGGCCTTCTTGTCTTACATTTCATAGTAGCAAAAAGGTTTGTGGAACTATTGAAGCCATTTTTTGCCCTCTAAATAGATTTTACATTTTATTCTACTTTATTTAAAAGATGACATCTCTAACCTGCAGCTGGAATGCTAGACAGAAACACCTATGGGTTTAAAGTCAAGTTAGGGGAGCTGGACATTGAGGTCAGGGAGGAGGAGTGATAGACAAGTAGAATCTTTCCACACAGGCAGCTTTCAGTGTCTTGACATAGCCGTGATCCAGGCATAGCTCCTTTGGGATGACAAAACTAGTAGGAGACTCAGGAAAGAATATTTTAGTAGTTTTTATTGAAGAACATGATTGCAAGTGCATGAATGAGTGAATAAATGAATGAATGATTAATGGCTGTTTCAGCCCAACTTTCCCTCTCGTTCACCTGACCATCCTCCGTTGGTAGCTGTTACTCCCGTGGTGATGAATGGCCTTCCTCAAACATCGAGCTTCCTCCTGCTGCGACTTCTGGATCCCTTATCTTCTCACACAGCTACCACCACCTTTCAGGTGGCAGTCCAACCTGCATGTCGTCACAGCTCAAGCACCCACTGCTCCTTTCTCTAGCCATACTCCATACACATGCCATGGTCCTAAACTCACGCTGTTGACATTTGCTCGAAGGTAGGAGCCTTTATTTTAATCACTTCCACCCAGGTAACTGACTCTGTCTGACACATCCTTCAATAAGAAGTCACTGATTAATTTTTATGCTATTTCATCTTTCCAGTACATTTCAAAACAAATCATAATTAACTTCGCTGTGGAATGATCTCATTGT
This sequence comes from Chinchilla lanigera, assembly GCF_000276665.1. Taxonomy (NCBI): domain Eukaryota; kingdom Metazoa; phylum Chordata; class Mammalia; order Rodentia; family Chinchillidae; genus Chinchilla; species Chinchilla lanigera. The sequence goes on from NW_004955750.1 coordinate 15,572, forward strand.
TCATTGTGTGTTCATTATTTGTGTGTTTTCTTTCCCCAGTACATAGCAGCCCTTTACCCACTCCCAGAATGAACCATTAACAAGATGAGTAAGACAGAGTTCTAGGTGCTAGGGTTGAGAGGAAGAAAGGGAAAGCACAGGAAGAATCCTACTGGGGTGACATCATCAGATCTACCCAGGGAAGAAACACAACAGTGTACAGAGAACATTCAAAGTGAGAGAATATCACTGTAATAGTCCAGAAAAATACTGTTACAGATCTTAATTTGGGTCAGGGCAATGGAACTAGAGTTGGACATACATATTGCTGTATGTGTTTGAGAGGTAGCACTTACGAGGTTGGGTGGCTGACTGAGAATGATGCAAAGGATGGAAAGAATCTTGGATGACTTCAAGATAGCATGGGCAAATTGTGTGTCTTTCACTACAGCACGTTCACAGGGGACTCAGACCCTCTGCAGAAGGCTGGAGCCCAGTGTTTCAAGATTTCAACCTATTTTCTCTTCCAGTAGGTTTACTGTCTCTGTTTTAATATTTAGATCTTTGATCCATTTTGACTTTAGTTTAGTGCATGGTGATAGACATGGGTTTAGTTTTAGTCTTTGGTATGTGTAAAGCCAGTTTTCCAGCACTGTTTATTAATGAGGCTATCTTTCTTCCAGTGAATATGTGTGACACCTTTGTCAAAGATAAGGTGGCAAAGTGTGTTTGTAGCTGTCCCTGCATCTTCTAATCTGTTACATTGATTGTCAGGTCTCTTTTTTTTTTTGCCAGTATCATGCTGATTTTATTACAGTAGCTTTGTAGTATAATTTTAAGTCAGGGATTGTGATGCCTTGCCTTTGTTGCCCAGAACTGTTTTTGCTATCTAGGTCTTTTCTGGTTCCAGAGAATTTAGAAATGTTTTCTCTAGTTGTGTGAGGTATGTTAATGGTATTTTGATCAGGGTTGCATGATATCTGTATAATAATTTTGGGAGTATGGCCATTTTCACAATGTTGGTTCTTCCTATCCATGAGCAAGGAATAGCTTTCTACATTCTGATATTCTCTTTAATCTCCTTTTTCAGAGTAGTGTAATTTTCAATGTGTAGATCTTTTTCTTCCTTTGTTAGACCAATTCCTAAGTGTTTCAGTTTTTTTTGGATGCTGTTGTGAAGGTTGTGGCTTCTCTAATTTCTCTCTCAGTGAATTTGTTGTGTACAGGAATGCTATTGATTCTTGAGTGTTAATTTGTATCCAGCTACATTACTGAATTTGGTTATTAAATCTTCAAGTCCTTTGGTAGAACTTTTGGGGTCTTCAATGTAGAGTATCATGTCATCTGCAAATAATGATAATTTAACTTCTTCCTTTCCTGTCCTTATTCCTTTTATTTCTTGCACTTGTCTAGTTGCTCTGGCTAATGTTTCCAGAATTTTATTAAGTAGGAGTGGTGATAGTGGATATCCTCTTGTTCCTGAATTTAAAGTGAAAGCTTTTAGTTTTTGACCATTTAGTATGAGTTTAGCTGTTGGTTTGTCATAGATGGCTTTTATCAAATTGAGATAAAACTATCTATTCCAATTTTCTGTAGGGTTTTTATTATGAATGAATGTTGGACTTTGTCAAATGCTTTTTCTGCATCTATTGAGATGATCATGTGGTTTTTATCTTTGGTCTGTTAGTATTGTGTATTACATTTATTGATTTGTGTATGTGAAACAATCCCTGCATCCCTGGGATGAATCTTACTTGGTCATGGTGTATAATATTCTTGATGGTTTGTTGCATTCTGTTTATCAGTATTTTATTTAGGATTTTTGCATCTATATTCATCAGGGAGATTGGCCTGTAGTTTTATTTTTTGGTTGGATCTTTCTCTGATTTTGGTATCAGGGTAATACTTGTTTCCAGGAATGACTTTGGAAGTATTATTTCCCCTTTCAGTTTCATTAAAGAGTTTCAGCATTAGTGGCATTAGATCTTCTCTAAAATGCTTGTAGAATTTAGCTGTGAATCCATTAGGACCTGGGATTTTCTTTGTCATTAAGTTTTTAATTACATTTTCAATTTCTTTGACTGATATAAGATTATTTAAAAATTTTATATCTTCTTGCTTCAGTTTTGGTAATTCGTATGTATCTAGGAATGGATCCATTTCTCCTGTGTTTTCTATCCTAGTAGAGTACAGGTTCTAGAAGTAGGTATTGATGATCATCTGGATTTCTGTAGGGTCCATTGTGATTTCTCCCTTTTCATTCCTAATTGCTTGAATATGAGTCTTTTCTTCCCTCTTTTTAATGAGGTTGGCTCAGGGTTTATCAATTTTATTTAATCTTTCAAAGAACCAGCTCTTCAATTCACCTGTTTCTGACATTTTAAAGGTTGATGAGGTCACTGGGTCATACCATAGGGCTCATGAGGGCTTCAGCTTGGCCCACTGTCAGTCACATCACCTTTCCTCCTCTGGAAGTCTGCCACTGCCACCAAGAAGCAGGTCAGGAGGACCACTTAGAAACTGGCTAGAGGCCCTGCTAAGTTAAACTCAAAGCACCCTCTAGGATTTGTGCAGCTTGCCCTCTCACTCCCTCCTAACACACTTTCTGAAATTCTCAGGTGACAAAAGCATTAACAGAGGGGATAGTGGACTCATGGGAGAGATACTTGGGCACGTTGGGAGAGCAGAAGGAATGACTAACTGAAGGAGAAGCGTGTCACAATGATTGATGAGTGATGAGCCCCTCCCTTTTATCTGATTAAATAGAGAGTTTGTTTTCATGTGCTTCTTGCATGAATAGAAGGATTTTTCAAACAGGAAATTAAAACCTTTGCTATGCTCTAGGCCTTATCTCTTGCATGAAATGGATATGAGGATGACGTATTTAATATGTAGAACATATACTAAGAAAAAGAGAAAGATGCAGGGAGGGGAACAGAGTTAGAGAAGTTTTATGATGGAAAAATCCACAGGGAACTGAATGGAACCTCTAAGTTAGTGATGGTGAACCGTTTAGAGGTGAGTGCCCAAACTGCATCCCCAAACCCACTTATTTATCACAAAGTGCCAACATGGCAATGAAACCTAAATACTGAGGGTTTATTTTAGAAAAAACAGCTCAGAGCCAGGTGTGGTGGCGTTCGCTTGTGATCCCAGCACTCAGGACACTGAGGCAGGAGGACTGCTGTTAGTTCAAGGCCAACCTGAATTACATAGTGAGACCCTGTCTCAAAAAGACCAAAAATAATAAACTAATTAATTGATGCATTTTTTTTTTAAAAAAGAAAAAGCAACTCATGCATTAATAGCTTTTGTCTTAAAGGAAAAATTCAACAACACACAGGCGCAGGTTTGCCACCACTGTCCTAGGTCATCTGTGATTTTTGCACAAACAATCTTGGTTCTGTACCACAAAATAGGTCCAAGGCAACCTTGCTTCTCTGCAAGCCAGAGCTCTTCCAGGACAGCTGTGTGAAAGCCGCATAGCTTTCAAAGGTGGGAATCTCAGCCTGGAGAAAGGAAGACCCTCGAAACCCAGAAAAGCTCAAGGAGCCATTAAAAACTATGCTTAGTAACCAATATCCTTGATTAAGGCTAAGTGTAATTTCCCTCTCAAGAGCTTAAATCCAGGAGTCAAAGCAGGCAACTGCAAAAACAGGCCTTGTGCACAAAGGCCAAGCAGAGAAGCTGGCAGCACAGAGAGCGGAGAGGACGGTTCTGGCCAGGAAGCTTGGGGATGGCTTCCAGGTCTGAGGTTCTGGACCAGGCTGTGGGCCATGGACCGTGGTTCTGACTAGAGATTTGTCTGTGCAAGAGAAGCTTCAGTTAGGCAGAGAAACAAGACCTAGGAGGCCAAAGGGCCAAGCCAAGAGTGCTTAGGGTTAGTGTTTTTCTAGTAAATCACAGTGCCACCAAAAGGCAGGGTGTTGGGTGGGTGGAACACGGCCCATTCCTGAGTCAGGGAAGAAAGCCACTCTGATACAGAGTTCAGAGGCGACATGAGGCAGAAGAGGGGCGCACCAACAGAGGAGCGTGCCAAAGAGCAGATCTGCACCCACACTTCTGTGAAGGGCTAACTACGCCTCAGGAAGCAGGAGGAATGCTCCTTACCCAAGCTTCCCAGCCAGAACCATCCTCTCCAATCTGTGTGCTTCGTTTCCCTGCTGGCCTTTTGTCTACAAGGCCTGTTTTTACCTGTGTGACCTCTGGATTGAAGCTCTTGAGAAGGAAATAACATTTAAATCAAATGTATTGGTTATTTTGCAATTATTTCATTTTAATCTTGTAACAAGTCTGTAAGGTAAGCGCTGCTTACTATCCTCAGCAAATGAAGGCTTAGAGGGTTAAATACTTTGCTCAGATTCACAAGGCATAAAAAGCAGAGCAGAAATTAAAATTTAGGTCTGTTGAAATCCAAAACCTTTTCCTTCAGAAACTCCCTGTGTCTCAGACTCAGAATCACATCTTCATATCACATTTCCCTCCCAGGGGGCAATGTGGGTACGGGTGTTTTTAGTTTGTCAGTCTTTCTATGGGGCGTCAGTTTTGATGGACTCGACCTCAGGGCATTATCATTAAAAGAGACCATATGTTTATTAGGGCTGTGCTGGATACAGACCCCTTCTGCTTCCTCAGAATCTCTCAGCTGTCTCTTTTCGTCCTCTGGGTTGTGCCTCCCCTTACGCCTGCCCTCTCCAGTGTTCTGGATCTGGTGTCCTGCCACGTTAGGGCCTGGAGCTGGCCCGAGCCTCCGGAGGGCTGGATGGCACCACACCGAAATGTGGGGCATGGGTCCTGGGGGGGTGAGACTCAGCCAAGGGTAGATGGGAGAGAGGAGGGGGCCAGGCAGATGAATTCTCCACTTTTTTTTTTCTTTCAACCTTTGTGGAAAAGGTTCCCGAGATTAGAGAAGAGGTGTTCAGCAAAACGTCCTGCTCTCTGAGTTAGCCAGAAAGTGACGGGCAGCAGCACGGTGACTCACAGCTTCACTCGGCCACCGTTTTCCTGATCTCGCTTCCTTCCTTGCCTTCCCTGCACTGCCCTGGGCTTCTACCTCGCCCCCTCCATGTGAAATGTCGGCGTGGAGACAAGGAATAACAATACACCATAACAGGAATAATCGAAGAGGCTCTTACAAACATGTACTGGGTAACAGAGATATGGAAAGTATTTATTCGTCTACCTTTGTGCCTTGTTTTACTTTATTTTCCCCCTTTATTGTTAGTATATGCTTGCGATAGTAATAAATACATTCACAGTGGGAACCGGTACAAATATATATTGCACCTGGATCCCTCTTACCTCCCCTTCCCCTGCCTCTCTCCTCCCTCCCCGCCAGCTCCACGTCTATGTGAAAGCTGTTTATAGAGGAAAACAGGCCGAGGAAGAGACTGGCGCGTAGTAGGAAATTTTAACATGCTTCCTCAGAAACTGATAGAACTATTTCAGTACTCCTCCCTTTGAAGCTGATAGATTAAAAAAAAAAAGAAAGCCTACACAAATTGGTAGTTCTATGCCAGATTTAAACCAGTTCAAGGATGTAAGTTATCTTTGAAAACCCAGAGAGTTTGGAATCTTATGAAGCAGACATAACACAGTTTTGATGAAAATACAGGGTGGAGGGCTCAGAAAAATAGCGCCGCACCGCCTTTTGAGGCACAGTGAGCACAGAGCCGTCGATCGGGTCAGGCAGGCCGCGGGCTCGGGGGCCCGAGAGGCCATGTGAATCAATGGCGCTGGGCTCCGACTTTGCAGGCAGGCTCTCGGGAGGGAGCGAACACACGCGCGCCCTTACAGCAGAAAGTGGGGTCTCAAGACTCGCATTTGTAACCCCTACCCTGCTGCCAGGGGAGATATTAACTGCTGAGAACTCGGAAAAGTCTCGAGAAAGTTGTTCTGACGCCAGTGCATCATTATTACTTTATGCATGTACAACTCTTGGTGGTCTTTACTAGTGAATAGCGTGAAGTATATTCTGTCTCAGTTTTTCCTCTTCTAGTTCATATTAGATTATTATTCATTTGATTCCTTTATTCCTGAGCATTTTATTTGTAGTTTTTCCATGGCATAGTTTATTAATTTAAAAGCATTTCATTTTCCCCCATAAAAGCAATGTGTATTTATTGTGGAAAATGTGATGAAGATGGAAAAGCAGAGAGAAGAAAATGCAGTTTATTCTTCCACTCAGTGGTAGTCACTTTCACATTTAAAAAGTTTTATTTTAGTTTTTTGCAGCCCTGGGGATCGCGCACAGGGCCTCATGCATGCTGGGCGAAGGCTCTAACACCGAGCTGCGTCCCAGTCCTTTCACCTCTCTAAAGCTCAGCAACGGCATTCTGAAGCTCACAGACCAGACTTTCCTGAGACTTTCAGGCCTGGGCTTTTGCTCCCTTGTCGTCTTTGCTTTCGCCCCTCCCGTTTCCTTTGTAGCTGCCATTCATCACTGAACAATGAAGAGCAATGGGAAATTAAAATCTTAGATCTTGTTATAAATATTTTATTAACCAAAAAAGCTTAGGTATAATATACCCAGTGGGGAGACATGAACTCCTCCATAAGGTTTGATGTTCCAGGCGATGAGCAGCTCTCAGGTACGGACAGGGAAGGAAGCAGCTGCGGGGTTACCCCGGAAGCTTACTTCCCAGCTGCGGGGTTACCCCGGAAGCTCACTTCTCCCCAGCAGGTAGAGTCTGCAGCCCAGCGCTCTCCAGAACCACGGCTGCCCACTGTGTTCTAACGACAGTGCACACGGCATGCAGCTCCTACTCGGGGTCGGGCCCTGAGAAAACCACTTCACACGGACTAATACACTTCATTTTACAATAATCGCGTGACAGGAGTACTAGCAATATCACTTTTGCTCTGAAGATGAAGAGACTAAGGCACAGAAATAGCCTTGCTAGTGAGGTCTCGCTGGAGGAACATTTTTAGAAGTAATGCCATTTACTCTCCCAGAATATATAGTCCCATTGACCTATTAGACGTTTTCTGTTTTCAAAAATTGCTAATCTGGGCTTCTTAGACTAAGGCTCCCCCCAAGAGGTAGACAGGGAGCTGAGCGCTCCTTCACGAGGCTCCTCATGTGTTCTTGTGACTCAGAGAAGCCTGCCGGGAGCAACGCGGGGCTGTGGTTCTACAAACGAGGCCTCCACGGTGGGTCAGCTCACCCCTCCCATGTAGAACTCTTCCTGTGGAGGTACACAGAGGGCCGGTCCCGACAAACGTCGAGGTGGAGAGTCTGCCTTGGCACCTGGAAAAAATAAACCTGGTTCTGTCTGCTCTTTCTTGGAATTTACGCTCAATGACTTGATGCCTTAATCCTATGAAGTTAAGGATGTGTTTTCATTGTTTCTTTTTTTTTTCTTTTTTTGCCAGAAAAAACGATGATGCTTGGGGAGACTTTCTCTCTAGCCTCAGTTACAGGAATAATGACTTGTTTTTATTTTGGAACACTATTTTGCAATAATAAAACATATAGTACAATTAGTAGTTCTCTCACGCTTTACCAATTAATGACATATCTCAGATACACAGAACCTACAGCATGCAATTGTTGACTTCTGTTTCATCTCATTTTCCACTTATTTTTCATTTGGCTTCCTTCCTTTGCTCTATTATCCAAAATTTAATTTTCTCCTTCGGCATACTTATCCATAGAATCCATTTTACATCTTGTATGAAATAAAACAGGATGCAAGTAAATATATCAGATTGTAATTTTCCACATACTAAGTGTTAAACAGTCACGATTCAAATCAGTAAAGACAGCAACATTGGAGAAAGTGCACCTACTGCCAGTCTGTATTAAATTCAATTTATGTGCCAGGTCCAATTTACAGAGTTTCTCCAATCCTTTTTCCAGGCACCCATATTACAGTTGCATTTGAGAGTGTGTTTTTTCCCTCCTTTCTGCTTTCTGTCTCAAAAACAGAACTGTCTGAATGTGGAGCCTAAACAAGCAACATTTTTCACTTTTTTTTTCTATACAGATTGCCCAGTCTACTGTAGACTGGATGCAGGTATTTGTGATAATATCCATGATTCTCTTCTTCTACTAAAGCCCGTGATTGTTCCACATCATACATTTATTTAAAGTTTTTAAAAGGCCCCACACAGACTCACAATACAGAGAAGGAAGAAAGCCAAAATGCTACTCAGAACACTTCCTTGAGATATGTGTTTCAAGGTCCAAATAATCATCTTTGTCATGTTCTTATAAAACTATTTTTGGTTTAACCTTTTAACTAAATTAATCAATAATGTAAAAATTCCTACTCCATCCTCTGTCAGTTCTAAAGATGCAAGAAAGTTGCCCACACTCTTCAAGATTTCAGTGACTGCTCTAGACTCAAATTTTATTGGCCATAGATATAAGGTACCCATGTATAGGTTTCCAAGAATTTATGAGCCACCTAACAGTATATGTAGAATTTTTAAGAGTAAGAAGACAGTCCTCAGCTTTCATTAGGTTCTCAGAAGAATCTGTTAGGTACATAAGGACTAGTTGATATAGAAGCAATTTAAGGACTGTCTGTGTTTTCTTTGGTGCTATCAGTGCCCTTAGATTGGTTGATCTGTCTGTCCATCTGTTTCTTTCTCTCTCTCTCTCTCTCTCTCTCTCTCTTTCCCTCTCCCTCTCCTTCCCTCTCTCTCTGTCTCTCTCTGTTTCTCTCTCTGTCTGTCTCTGTCTGTCTGTCTGTCTCTCTCTCTCTGTCCGGTACACTCTGGCATATACCCAACTCAACTCATTCAATAATTCCTATACTCCCTGGACCTGAACTCTTTAGTCCCACTGAAAAAAACAAGGATGGTTCTGGTCTAGCCAAGGCCTTGGAGAAGTTACATCCTAGTGATGGAGACAGAGAGATGTGTATTAAATCCTAATTTGCAAGAGAATCAACCAGGAATCTTACTCACTTCCAGACTGAATTGAGTAATTGTGGACTAGAGCCACAAATTCTCCATTTGCTTACACACAGAAAGAGTACTTGATAGCAATATTGAATACTTTACACATGTGCCTCACTTTTAATTGAGGAAACTCAAGGTTGGAAAGTCTGGATTTACTAGACAGGTTTACCAGGAGCCTAGCATGTGCTGTGTGATGAAAGGGAAGGCACATTTATCTCCCTGGTTCTCATACTGTGCTGCATGCTGGAATCAGCTGAGAATTTTCGCTGATCCCAGTCCCTACTTCCAGAAATGCTTACTCGGTGAGGGTACAACCTACATAGGGCATAGGATTCTTATAAGCTCCAAGAAAAGTCTAATGTGCAGCAAAATTTAGAAGCCAGTGGCTACCACCATTGGCTTTGTGTCTCAAATCGTCTAAAAGTGACTGGCAAAGTAATGGTAGAAAACTTGCCTTTCACCTGAAGGGAACTTCAGAGGTTTCCAGTCGCTGTCTACCCATTTGCAGAGGTTTTGTGTTACTGTCTACTCATTTTTGAGTCACTGTAGTTTCTCTGGGATTTTACTGTCATATTTTCCTACTATGAAAAAGGCCAGTAATGAAGCACAGTCAGAAAAAAAAATTGCTTAAGATAACATAACGTTTATATCATAAATTTAATCGCCAATAGTGCAAGATGCAAAGAATAGTTCAAACTAGTATTAAACGCTGCTTTGTAAAAAAAACAAATAATGAAAAAATTATAAAAATATGTAGGGTTCATAGAAAACAGTGATGAAACCTTACTAGATACATAATAGAAAACTGAAATTAATGGTAGAAGACAGCATGATCCCAGCTAGAAAAACTAGAAATATAATATAGCCATCTGGATGGCCGAAGAAGTCACAGTGCTACTTGAACCCCAGCTCTTGCACTGATTAATGTCTTGAACTTGGACCAGGGACCGGGACTCGTACAGGAAGACACAACACGCCCTTCAGCCGCAGGAAGGCACGGGAATGTGGCCTCCACATGACCTGAAGCAGTGATTCCCCGGCTTTTCCTTGCACGTCGCCGGGTCACCTTGCTAAGAGCAGATTCTGATTTATGAATCGAGGGGCTGGCCTGAGACTCTGCAGAAGCTCGTAGTGTGCTGGTGCTGCTGTTCTTCACATCACACTTTAGGGCAAAAGACCTAACTGCCTCCGACTGTGAGAGTTATTAATCCCTCTTCTGGTGTTCCGCCCACACTGTGTTTCCTTCTGCATCTCTATGTCTTTCCATGTGTCTCTACCTCCTGTCTCACTTCCAATCACACCTTAGTTACAAATTCCACAAGAAAAGTATCAAATTGATTTATTTCAAGGCAGCGGACATGCATGAGCATCTCCTGAGATGCTCTTTCAACCTCCTAAATGTTTTACAAGGAACTGGCATTACCTATAAAATCAGAAAAAATATTTTCTGCTATTTGTAAGTAATAGCAGTATCAACGATGGGGAGAAAAAAGTTCTTCAGAGGCCTCCAGAGCTGGAAGAGAAATGCAGATTAGAGAATCAAAGAACAGAACACAGGGCAATAGAGAATGCATTCTAAATGTACAGTTAACATCTTTGGAAGGAATTACTGGCTTCCGCTGGGGCCAGCAAATTCACCCAAACATGAAGAGCTCCTCTCTCCTGTCCTGTCCCTATGCAGCGGTGGGTCTGAGTCTGCCCCTGCTCTGCGGGCTTAGCACCAGAGCCCCGGAAAGCCGTGCCATTGTCTTCTCATCTACAGCTGCTCCCTTCCTGAGACAGCTCACAGTGACTCTGCTGCCTGCTGCACGTGGTCACTTGTTAAGAGAACTCAGTTAAAAGAAACTGAGACTAAGAGAGGCATTCTTGAGTTAGGGTAAATCGGTGGGCAACTCACTGGGCCTCACAAAATATCCCTGCAGATGTGCGCTAATTACCAGTGCAGGGCTTCCCAGCACAAGATGGTAAGTTTTGCCACTTGTTTTAGTTTTGAACTCAAGTAACTGCAGAGGGACAAGGGTCCAGCGTAATCTGGGGGTGTGGACCAGTGATGGCCTTCCCTTCCGCGCAGACCTCCAGGTTTGATCGAGGTGGCTGCACACAGTGGCCCCGAGACCCCAGGAGGCATCTCTGAGGTGCAGAGCTGAAGGATGTTTGCACTTTTGCTAGGCTGCTCAAGGACAGAAAGGGACTCTCCTTTTTTTTTTTTTTTTTT
>NW_004955751.1:0-16522 GCF_000276665.1 Chinchilla lanigera
GTAGCACTCACACCCATAATCCCAGCTTTGGACCATGAATCAATCATAAACTCTAGAAGCCCACCCCATGACTGCATGAGGCTTTGGGGGAACATCCAGGCACAAACCATGACAAGGCTCAAGCAGCATAACAGGAAGTGGAGTACCCAAGTTAAACTAGGTCCAGCGCCTATGTTCTGTGTGGACATAGGCATTCTGGGCAAGATGCTGTGTGGTAGAGGGCACTGTGCCCACATCTGTCTGTTGCTTCTACTCTTCATTTAAAATCATCCTCCCATGGTCCCAGAGGGCTCCAGAGTTTCCAGGAATCTCCCAAGAAAATTCCCCATCACCTTATGAGGCAGAGTCCTTGTCTAAGCAACAGACACACTATTTGTGCATCTTCTGCTTTATATGCTTGAGTTTGCTCTTGCTTTCCATTCACTGCAGTAGCCCTACGTGGCCCCAGGAAAGAGGAAGTGCTGCCATCACTGCTGTTGTTTGGACCCGGGGTCTAAAAGCTTTGGCTAACTCACCTGAACCACCTAGCATGTGGGTGAGGGAGTAGAGGTAAGTGGGGCTCTGGAGCCCCAGGATTTAAACCTAACTCCCTGCAATGCCTCACATCATCAAGTCACCCATAGCATGAGGCATGGGGAGAAAGTGCATCCCTCCAGCCCCCTGCACTGCCCCCATAGATCCCTGGGCATTATCAAGCCCAGGTGTATCCACGATGAAGATGAACTGGGCATCTGGGTGGCACCCACACTACAGAAGCACATAGTCCTGAATTTCTTCCACATCTAGTACTCTTGTGACATCTTAAATGGCTCCCAGTTTGGGCAGAAATGGTTGGATTTGGTGCAGAACAAGCTGGAGCAGAGAGTTCACTGGAGAGTATCATGGCTGAACCACACACAGCCTGGCTTACAATTTACCCTCTCTGGTGGGCTCCAGGGACAAAGTGAAGACTCAAGAAAGGTTCTTCAAAATTCTTCAGCTGTGGTCTCCATGCTCTCAGGAGATGACTGCATTCACTGTGTTTAAAGAGGTGTCAGCCGGAACAAATGCACGCTCCTCTGCACTGTAAGAACACTTGCCTTATGGAGAGAGAAAGAGGTCAGACACTGAGTGGGAAGCACAGCCCTGCCTGCACTTTTCCTTTGCAAGAGACTCTTATGTTCACATGTCCTCTGTCCTCTCCAGACAGAGAGACAATTTGTAGGAAGCACACAGCCAACCCGGGGTTACTGGGCCCTCAACAAGGAAGCTTGAGAACCATTCCTTTCCTTACCCATTAAATATCACAAGAATGTCGCTCATGGCTCTGCCCAGATAGGTCTTGTTCATTTCACCTTTCAAGAGACTTTGAGTGTATCCTTTCCTTAAAAGCAAATACTGAACAGAACCTCATCAAATATTAGTAACCAAGAGATCTAAATGCACACCCTGCACTGGCAGCTTAGAAGGAATAAGAAGGAGCTGATACAAAGGCAGAGCCGCAGAGGTTGCCCTGAGTGAAAGGGGAAGTATGTATTCTCCAGTGCAGGAATAGAAGCCAGTGAGCAGGCTGATTGCTATTGATTCACAATCCCAATATCTACTGCCTCTTACAGTGCAGCTCTTGAAACTCCGGAGGGAGGACAGTGGAGAAAGAAGAAGACAGGGTCAATATACAAAAGCTGAGGTCAGGTGGAACCCTCTTTCCTGATGGGAGAAAGGAACTTCCCAGTGCCTGCAGCACATTTATGTACAGAATCAGCCTATGAATGAGTTCATGGAGAGTTTAAGGGGAGGGTAGAATCTGGGACAGGAAGAACATCTAATCTGTAGCAGAACAGCATGCCTCCGTGGCTTCATGGGGATCAAGAGGAAAGTGTCTATGTTATCTCAAGTGAAGGTCAAGTCACCACGTGTATCAGTTCCCTGAGCTGTGCGACTTTCCATGAGAACCAGTGGCCTTGTCCTAGATACCCGAGGTACAGGCAGCATTACCCCCCAATAATCCACTCAAAGGTACACGAAATGTCCCTTAATCAGATTACCTATGTATAGTTCATCTTTATCTTTCTCTTTGGCCAAATCCTGATCTTCATTTGATGTGGTGTTGTGTGATCTCATCCCTGGCCAGCTGGTTCACTACTTTGGTTGAAGGTGATGGGAGAGATGTGAGAGTATTCCCAGATAGTTGCCTCAGTTGTCACTGTGGACATGGAAAGGCTCATCATCAGAACAATTAATAATTCTCAGCAAACGCCCTCCAAATGGCCCACAGGGTGATATATAGATTCACTAGTTGTCTTTCCAAGTGTAAAAAGATAGAAATCTGGAGCCCTATCATCAGCTATACATTAGTTCTGAAGCTTTGGCGGTGCTCAAATTCTGTGAGTGGATAGATTAATTTGCACCAATCCACACATAAACCTGGGATATTTAAGATTCATAAGCTCAGAGCTTGGGACATCTTGTCTACCAGTGTCTCTGCCTCCCACTCAACCATGCCACGTGTTCACATTTGTTACTGGGAGCCACAGTAGGTGGACAACAGTGAGACGTCTTCCTGCTCCAGCCAGACACGCTTATGTTTCCAGTAGTTCCAGTTCTGAGGCTAAAAGATCTCTGGCATCAATCTTCACTCTTGCCTTGCAACATAACGTAAGTTTGAAGTGAATTTCTACCTGTGAGTGGGAATATCCCCCTACCAAATTCTGTAACGCAGGGGAAGAATTAGAGGGAAGTCTAGATGCTCCCTTGATGCATGCTTTCCATTTTACCAGCCACAACAGAGCAAATATCACAGACTTCTATGAGGCTCTGTAACTAACCCAGTAAACAAAAGAAATCTCTTATCTGTGCCCTTCTAATTCAGGATGTGTTTCTTTTTAGTATGTCTTTTTCCACCATTATTTGAATCATGAATCCATTAAAAAATAAACCTTTGGGAACCTGAAATGTATAAGGACATACTCTCTGTTTACCAGAAGAGAATTTCCATTCTTAGCACTGTTTCTGCTGTTACTTTAATCTGAAAACAAACACCAACGTTTGATTCAGGAGAAAATAAAGTCAGACATCAAAAGCTTGATAGTAAAGCTCAGCCCTTGTCCAAGATGCACATTTACCTCCTGTCTGTTCTTACCATTTGGAGAAATGCATGCATCTTATGTCTGTTTTTTATCTTGAAAGGAGTGGTGCACCATGCTCTCTGCAGAAATCTAATCCAGAAATAAAATGTATTTTTGTGGAACATTTTTGTCTTAAAGTATAATAATTCAAATATGAGTAAGGCTGTGTTTCCAAGAACAGTTTGCTGAGGTCCTTGTGCATACTGTAGCATGAGTTGATATCCGCAGGAAGACTGTGGTGGCAGACTCACAATCCTGTCACCTCTAACTCCCAAGCACTGAAGTATTCCCAGTCTCCACACCCCTCCTATCATCTGAGAATCTTCAGGATACCGAGAAACTGGTGCCACTGATATGTAAAGATTGCAAAGGAGACAGAAAGAGGAGGGTAAAAGTGGGAATGTGGTGTGATTATTTCTCTTCTCTCTTAAATTTAAACCTTTTTTGTTCACCCCATTCTATTCTCATTTGGTGAATTCTACACAGAGTGAAAAAAAGTTAAAATTAATAAGCATGATCTCAGGGGGCCCTGAGAAGTCACAGCAATGCAACTGTACATGTGTTTAGCTGTTAGAAAGGTATGGCTCAGTAAAGTCTTTAAACAATGAGAATACATGACATTTACTCAATACAGTGTCTCCAAGTACACTCTTCACTAGTTCCAAAACTCAAAGATGTCATCAGGTTCTCAGAATTTTCCCATCTTCCCAGTTCTGCCTCCAGGACATCGATTTCCTCAGAAGACACATATTTCATGGTAGCACAGCTTCAGGCATCATAGCATAAACCAAAACAGGCAGAGAAGAAACTTCTTGCATTATGTTTACTTCTATCATGGAAGAAAATTCTTCTCCAGAGTTCCACAGAGGAGTCCTTTGTCTCTCAGTTGTTATAATTGGGATCCATGCCTCATCTCAAGACCAGTCACTGGCCAAGGACAATGCAGTAAGATGAGTAGTTAAACCAGTCACTGAACATGCTCTGGGCATGGAGCTGCCTGTCCCTGTAGTCACCAGTAATCTCAGAAGTAAATTTTGGGGTCGCATCACACTTCCGGGGCTGTACAGGTGGACCTAGTTGTGATATAATGGAAGCTCAAATAAGATGGAGAAGTACAGTCACACATCAGCTCCCTTCTGAGACTTACTGGACTTTTTAGGATCCGGATACTGACATCTAAGTACGATAATTAGCTTTGGTTGTGCTCATTTTAACAGTTGCCTTCTAGTCATGGTAGTAAGATGAAATGATTCCTTCTTTTATAGTGTTGCTTCCATCTCATTTTGAAGTACATTGACTTAATTTTGTACCTAAGTAAATAGAATTATGAACATTCTGATGCCTTTGGCATTGTCACAGGATTGAATAAAAAGTTGGAAGTTAAGAGAAGCCTTGTTTATAGCAGTAGGGACAAGAGTGGCATCCAGTGTAACTCCTCCAACAAAATCCACAGTGGTGACAGCTTCCCTCATGAGATATTTATTATTTCATCACTCTTAAAAGGCCATGTTGGCACTTTTCATAGAATTTGCCTGACTGTTGTAGTGTTTTTGGTTCCAAAAATAAGCTGAGACATTAGAAGTCATGATTAATAATAGAATGAATACTTTACTTTAAATTTAGTATTAAAGTGACAAGAAAATATAAAAAGCTTGTGAGTACATATGTGTTTTGTATTTTCAGAAGTTCTGTTTCACTGAAGTTACTCTTTAACTTTCTGTTTCATCTGAAATATTTTATGAGACTTCAACAACATAAAAAAATGTCTGTTCTGCTCACTATAATAGCATTTATCAAACTGTGGGGGGCCTGTGGGGTTTAGGTGGTCTCCCTCAGGACATCAGCACAGGCAATCACAGAGTGAGAAATTTTATTTCCTTTGCAATTACCTTTCAATCCTTCCCATTTCAGCGAGGGGAAATTCTCATTTTGAAGACAGAAAGCTTTGCCCAGTCTGACATTTCTTAGATCCTTTTTTAAGTGGAGAGTCCTGGCCTTCCACCCAGAGCCCTGGACAAAAGTGAGAGGTTAGCCACAAGAGCTGCTTGTGTTTGTGACAGTAATAGCTGATTCTTCTCCTCTCCAGTTCACACACCGCACCCACCAGGGAGAGCGAGGCCCCCCCACCCTGAGACGCTCCTGAGGGCCACACTGAGGACCTGAGGTTGTCATGGAAACGCAAACTGGAGCACAACCCCAAGACAAAACAAAACCTGTGGCTCCTGCTTGCATCAGGGGAGCTTGGTGCACAAATGCGCAGCACAGGCTCAGTGATTTGGAAGAGGCGCGTTGTACCGCGGCGACCCCTGTACACCCACCATTGCTGCACAGCTCCCAGTGGTTGAGAACGCCCAGATGCCCATCAACTGCCAAATGGAACAAGAAAAGGTAGCGCTTGTGCAGAGACTTTGACTCATCAATAGCAGTGCAGTTCTGTCATTTGCGGGGTGATGGATGGAACTTGGGGCCCTGATGAGCAAAACGAGTCAGACACAGAAGGTGAAGTGTCACACGATTTCTTCTGCACAAGAAACCTAAAAGATAAACACAGTAAGGTTCAATGAAAGAGAAATGGTGAGAAACACAAGGCTTTTTTGGGGATGGGGAAGAGAACAGGTTAGGGAGGGGGTCAAAGGGGCAGAAAATGATTGAAGTATGTTGCATATATGTCCCAATTCTGCAATGTAAGCACGACTATTACGTTTCATAAACATGTACTAATAAAAAGCAAAATACCCCAAAGCTAGAGAGCCTTTGGGGAGCTTCCCGGCCCTTCCACCATGCGAGGGCAGAGTGACAGAAGTCACCCTGGCCTCCCGCGCTGACCTCCTGAAGTGTGAGCAGTGCTTTTCCGTGGTGAATAAGCCCCCAAGTCTGCAGCAATTTGTGACAGCACCGGGAAGAGACCGAGCCCCGAAGCCTTGCTTCTCTTGCTGTTCTTCAGCCTGAGGTCATGTGTGCCAGAGGGAGGGCAGGTCCTCTGGCGGCAGGACAAGTGCCAGGCACGTAGGGGGGTGAGTGCGCTTCGGGTGACTAGGAGCGGCTCCTCTCTCTATGCAGTCTATCACATTTCTTTTCCAAAACAAACTTGGCAAAGACTCGGAAGTTAAGCTAAATCATTTTGATGCCGATTAAACAAGGGAAATTTAAGACTGTTAGAATTTGGGTTATGACATTTGAAACACAATACTATTTTACTGTAAACAACAATAGCTATGTCAGACAAGCTTGATCTACATTGGAACGTGGCTCTTTAGTGATGTTTAGTGCTGCCACTGAGCTGTTTCAGTGGCCTAGTGATTAGGGCTGAGGTATAGCAGTTCCATGGGTTATAGGTTCTAGTCTCACTAATGATAGTGTCAGGGTCAAGAAAAAAAATGTTTTCTGCTTCCAGGTTTTGGGCTAAGACTTCTGGTTCTAGGGAAAATGAGTTGCCATTATCTCTTTGGGTCAATGTAGACCAAGGACCTCTTTCCAGAACCTGTTCCTTTGCATGTGACTTCTTTGAGGTTGTAATGTTCTTGACTTCAGTCCTGTTTGCTCTGTGATTTATTCTGTCCACCAGATGTCAGGAGCTTATCATGTGACTCTCTTAAATATGAGTTTATCATCAGGTTTCCTGAAGTGGTAGGCTCGTGGCATCTGGAGGGGCAAACAGAAGAGTGTCTGTGAAGAGATGTGTAGTCAGCTCTCCAGCAGCCACCCCAGGGTCCTGACTGTGCCCGAGCTCTGTGCTGAGGCCTCTGCCCATGGTCACACCTTGGTCATCATAGCTGTGTGGTAGGTACCGCTCCAGCCCTTTTGTGGCTGTGTCACCTTCCAGCTAGGAGACGTGGTGTTTGGCACAGGGCTGACTGTCCCTGCACGTTCCAGCCACCCTCTCCAGCATGAAGGTCCGTGTACTGGACACTGACCTCAGGCTACTGGCCTCAGTTTTGTACATCTTTCCCCTTTTGTGTGATGGACTGAAGGACCCAGCAGGGTACATTGGCTACACCTCCTAGTGTGCTAGTAAATTAATTCACAAGGAAGATACTGACTGATAACAGCTACTTAATTCCTCTTATGAAAAGGCCCTTCCAGAGCCATCAGGGCCCATGAGTGCCTGCCCATGAGTGCCTGCCCAGAGCTCTGCTCTTTCCAATTGGCACAGCCCCTACTCCATCATAATAGATGTTGGAAACGTAGGCACCTTCCCAGGCTCTTCACAGACAGCATGGGAACCAACACTGGTCAGGGAGCCCTCAAAGGGCATCACCGGGCTTCCTGCAAATCTTCTTCTCCTTTTAAAAATAGTGGGAGATGCAAACACAAATACTTGCCATCTTCCTACTTGGGCATGTGAATGTGTGAAGGTGCGATGCTTGAAATTTCTGGCAGCCACTTTGTGACTATGGAAGATAAGATTTAGGCACACGGCATGCCAGGCTGGCTGCAGCTGCAACAGGGAAAGCTACTACCTCCTCAGAGACATGAGAAAACTCCTGAGCCAGCCCTAAGAGTGCCAGCCTTAGGTTTCTTGACATGGGAGATAAAGTCTTGTTGAGAGCCTTCTAGCTGGGTAATCTGTTACTCGCTGCCCATACAAAGCAGTACTTAGGAGTCCAAGGAAGCTGGGATTCTAATTATGAAATCCCCAGATCTGTGATCTGTCAGTGTAGCAGCTATTCTTAGCTGTCTGAAATCTTTTCGGAGACTCTCACATTTCAAAATTGAGAACACCACCACTGCAGAGCAAGAATGTAATTTGACTTTAGCTTAACTCTCCTGTCTGTTTCAGGAAATATTCTAACAGCTTTGCTCTGTGCAATTCTATGTGAATATTGCTGTAAATTCTTTTGGCCTCAAGCCATGGAAGGGAACAAATACCTCTAATGGTTTTATTTCAGGTTAGGGCTCTGACCTGCAATTACAGGTTAGAGAGTTTCAGTAAGAGGTCCAGGCACAACCAAAGCCTTGATTGTGTGGAAAGGCAGAGGAAGGGGTGACATATTTAGGTCCCATGTGAGAAGAACAGCAGCTCTGCACCACCACCTGCAGACATTCATAAGGAAAATACAGAGAGGCAGCTCCCTTTTCTCAGCTTGATGAAATAACCCACATACGCT
The DNA here is from genome assembly GCF_000276665.1 of Chinchilla lanigera. NCBI lineage: Eukaryota > Metazoa > Chordata > Mammalia > Rodentia > Chinchillidae > Chinchilla > Chinchilla lanigera. The sequence goes on from NW_004955751.1 coordinate 8,213, forward strand.
CCAACCCCCCTCAACCAAATGTACATAGAAATAATGTACATAGAAATAATGGCTTTCCAGGTCAGAAATATTTCTTTTTTTCTCAGAACCCAGGATGAGGCCAGGCAGGTCCCACACTTTGGTGGTTAGAACCCTCCTGCCCAGTTGAATCTCTCCTGCAGCCTCACATTGCTGCCATCTTGGTTTCCCTCCCTGCTCAAAGTCAAGATCGCGTTAAACAATCACTGCACAGTGGACTGAGAGCATGTACACTGGGGAGACTGAAGAGGCCAGATTTTAGTGTTCACGGCAATGATTAGTGTCAACATAGACAGAAAGTGACGCCTGCCTGGCCATGACCATTTCTCATCCTTACAGCTGGCAGCCACTCCTACAAAGCTCCAGGCATTTGCGTCTCTTCCAATAACAGCAGCTAAAAATAACACATGTTCCTTTCTGCCCGAGTGACGAATGGAAGGCCCACTGCCACCAGGCCTTCTGTAGGAGGGAGTCTTGCTATTTATCTTGAAGCAGCTCAACAATAAAATAAATAGCATGTACTCATTATTCAAATGAAATTGTAATTAATTCACAACGTGCTCCCAAACTTTACAAGACAGCTCATGCTAATGAGCTCTCAGCACTCTTCCTCCTGGAGCTCGTGATGTCATGCTAAGTGAACCTACTCTAACAATGTTGATGGGATGGAAATTCATTAGGGCTGAACTGTGGTCTGCCTCTGTGGTTTTGGGGCCGGCCGGAACGCCCTGATTCTCCTCTTCCAAATCCTCTTCTCCTCTCTCCCTGTCTGAATTCAGTCTTGCACATCTTAACCTAGATTAAAATTTTACAAAGCTTCAGAGTGCCACAAAACCAGCAGGCAAATGACAGCTGTTCATTTAAAATGTAAACCTGATTAGATGACACTATTGAAAGAAATAGTTCAGTGGGATAGCATGGCACTATTAAACTCAACTTCCTAATAATGCTTTTACTTAAATATGAAAGAGCCCTTCTGTGAGGTCTCACTAGAAACTGGGGGGTGCCTCGGTGACGCCAGTGATCAGGAGAGCCTTGGTTGGTGGCTTGGAGTGATTTCTGATCCTCTGGGAAAGGATGATAAACAGATAAGATAAGAGAAGAGAGAAGTGTAAAGAAAAGAGGAAGAGAGGACAAGGACAAAGAGATGGAGGCAAAATACAAAGAACAAGAGATGGTGCAGAGGGAAATATAAGGAGAAAAAGAAAGAAAAGGTATCAGTAAAATGAATTAAAAGGGATGCGTGACTTCAAATGAAGCAAAAAAGAGACGAAGAGAAAGGTGGAAAAAACTAAGGAAAGCAGGGCCACTTGGGGGGAGAGAGAGAGACAGAGTCAGAGACAGAAAGAGACAGACAGTGACCGAGCTTTGGAGATAGCAGCAGAAAGATAAACGGCCAGGGAAGGGAAGCTGCAAAGACACACAGGAAGCAAGAAAGAGAGAGTGAGCAAACAAAGACAGGTCCCCTCCCTCCCCCTGCCTCGTCAGGATCCTCCCTGCTGTGATCCAATTAAATGACCCCAGTGCCTTCACCCAGAAATGCAGGTGGTCAAGGCCCCTTGCCAGGTGTGTTTTGTGAGTTTTCCAGGTGAGTGGAACCAGCTGTGGCCAACCACGGCCGCTCATATTCACAATGACAAAACCTGAGGAAGACCACCCCTCAAAATAAGAACTTGTGAGTGACTGACCAAATGGCCATGCTTGTCCAAGGTTTCTGAGAGCCACAGACCTGGGGAACAAAATTCTATGAGGAGCAAAATATGCAACAAAATATGAGCAAATCAAATCCGACAGCATAAAAAGAGTTAAACCCTACAACTAAGCGAGATGTACCTCAGGTATGCAGAGCCAGTTGAGCACTCAGGAAGCACTGCATGTGAGATATCACAAAAGCAAGCTAAAAATGAAACTCATATGCTCCTATGAGGAGACAGAGAAAAGCATATGAAAAATTCAACACTCATTCATGATTCAAAATTAAAGCAAAAGCTGTCAGGAAACTAAGAAGAAAACCTCCTCAATTTTATAAAGAACAGCTACCAAAACTCTACAGCTTGCATCATCCTTAAGGGTGGCAAAATAGAACCTTCTCCACTAAGGTCAGGAGCAAGGCAAGGATGCCCTCTCTAAACATTGGTTTTCAACTTTTATACTGAAATTCCTATGAAATGTTATAAGAGAATAAAATAAATCAGATGGAGAAAGTTATAAAATTGTATTCACAAACACCATGCATTTCTTCATAGAAAATCTGAAAGACTTGACTCCTTAAAATATTCTGGCACAAATGAACAATGGCAAAAATAGAGCCGAGTATTAGAATATCCTATGTTTTCTCTCTTATGAGAAACTCAAAATATAAATAAAGAGCAAAATGAAAGACAGGTAGTAGGAAATAGCGAGATAGAAGCAATGCCTCACCTATTACAGGGTTAACATTCCAGAGACCCCCGAGATAGGTGAAAATCCACAAAGCAGCAGATTATATTTGTTTTATTATTTATATATATTTTAAGGCTTTGTAACCCCTTCCACGCTCCTATAAACCTGTTCCGCTCTCTTGTTAACTTTCCCATGTTCTTATAAACGCTTCATATGCTCTTAAACACTTTCTACACTTTTAAACCTATGTAATTTTAACAACATGTAAAATTTTATGTGGGTACAAAACTGCAAAATCCTGTGATGTAGCTAAAACCCTGTGATACAGAATTAGATATATACTTTTTAAAAACCCCAAGATACAATGAAGCTGCAATAAATGAGCCGTGATATAGTGAGGGACGACTGTAGATCTTTTGCAAATGGAAAGGGGTGGAGAGATTAAGGGATTAGGGAGGGAGAGAAAGAGCTGAAAAAGAATTAAGATGTGGTATGTATGTGTACCACATCCCCAAAAGGAATGCAATCATTGTGCATTGCAAACGTGTTCAAATAAAAAACTAAAAAAAAATTCTGAGTTCAAGGTTAATATACAAGAGTCAACAACTTTTCTATATTATAGTAGTGAACAAGTGGAACATAAAAATTAAAACAAACTATAATGTACATTACACTCAAAAATGAAGTAGTTGGGTATGAGTCTAATAATACATGTATAAAATACATGAAGAAAACTAAAAAAAAACTAATGTGAGAAATCAAAGAATTAAATCAAGAAAGAGTCATCCAATGTTTGTGGATAGGAAGATAATTTTTTTGAGATATCAGTTTTTCACATTGGTCTTCTGATGCAGCACAATCCTAATCAAAATCCCAACCAGATGTTTTCTGAATATCTATAAATCAATTCTAAAGTTTATATCGTGAATGAAAAGACCCACAGTTGCCAATATATTCAAGAAAAATGAAGTTTCGGACTTTAAGAGTTATCATAAATCTGTGGTAGGCAAAACAAGGTGGTGTTGATAAAAATCATAGACAAATTCGTTAAGGTAACAGACTACAGAGCTTCAAAATAGATCCACATAACTGTAGTCAGTTTACCTTTGATGAATTAAGAAGGGTCATACAACGGAGAAAAGATAATCTTTTCAACAAGAGTTCCTGGAGCCGAGGAGCATGCACATGCTAAAGCTTGGCTACACGTAGGCTTTATTCATGTCACGAACATTAATTCAAAGTTAATGACAAATCTGAGCACAAAATTCAAAACCATGGAACTCCTAGAAAACAGCATGGGAGAAAATCTGAATGACCTCAAGATTGCCAGTGACCTGTTAGATCCAACATCCAAGGAATGACTCATGGAAAAGAATGAAGCTAAATTTCATTAAATTTTTAAAAAGTTTGTGAAAAACACTGTTAAGAGTATAAGATAAGCAACTGGCATAGAGAACATACTTAAAAGAGATGTATCTGAGAACAATGTTATCTAAAATATACGAAGAATTCTTAAAACTCAAAACTCTTATCTCAAGTGTAAGAGACAATCTAATTAAAAATGGGTCAGTGATGTTAACAGATGCCTCACCAAAGATGTACAGATGATTCATACAAGGTACGATACAGTGACTGTTTACATTTTTAATACTTTATCACAGTAAAAGACACGTTGCCACTAACCCCCACAAAATGCTCCCCTCCACTTTGAGTACACTTATCTCACTGTTATTTCCACTATCTGAAACAGGTCTGGAAGTCTTCTTTCATGTCTGTAGTGGTACTATTGTGCGTGCCTCGATGTCCTGAGTGAATTCAAAACCTGTACCTTTCATAGTCATTTGGCTTTGGCGAAGACCTGGGGGATACGTGGTGCCACATGTGGTGTGTGAGGTTGATGAGATCACTCCATCATGGCTTTAGGACCCTGCCTTTCTCTTAGCCAGCACTTGGCAGCAGCATTCATCCGATTACTTTTGATCACACTTTGTATAGACTCTCACATGACAGAACTTCCAAGAATTCTTCAGAAAGTGTTAAGAACGATGGATACATGTCTTCTAAGTGACGGGGGAATATTCTGAGGGGAAGCCAATGGTGATAAGTGCTTTACTATATTTCTTATTTAAACATTCACCACATTTTCACCACACCTTGTAAGCACATGCAGAGATGCTTCACATCAAATATCAGCAAAACTTACACTAAACAACAGCGGAACAACTGTGTACATCTATCAGAATGGCAAAAATTTAGGGCATCAAAAACACCAGATCCTGGAGAAGGTGAGAGGTAGTGGAAACTCTCATTCACCATTGGCGGGAATTTGAAATGGTATACCTGCTTGGGAAGACTTCTTGGGTCACTTGGTCACTTGGGTCACTTGGGTCACTTGGGTCACTTCTTACAAAATAAACACAGAACTGCCATATGATCCAGAGACTGCATTTGCCATTTAAACAAAGGAGCTGAAAACGTGTGTCCAGACAAATACCTGCACAAGTATGTTTACAAAAGTTTTCTTTACAATGGTCATAACTTAGAAGTAACAGCAGGGTTCTTTAACAGATGAATGGATAAATGGTAGAACTTCCATACAATTGAATATTATTTAGCACCACAAGGAAACGAGCCATCAGACTGTGTCCCTACATCTGAAGGAGACATAAATGCGTAGTATTAAGTCAAAGAACCAGTCTTAAAGGTCTGTAATGCTTTAACTGGAAGACATTCAGCACAAGGTAAAGCTATTTGGACAGTAATGAGATCTGGACAGTAAGGAGGTCTGTAACTGTCAGGGTTTTGGGAATGGAGTGATGAATAGGCTGGATACAGTAGGAGTTTTAGGGCAGGGAAGACACATTGTATGATGGTCTAGTGGAAGATACACATCATTATATATTTGTCGAAGCCCACAGAATGCACAATGCATCAAGATAAACCCTAATGTAAAATTGTGACTTTGGATGACAGTGGTGTGTCCATGTAGCTTCATCTGATACAACAAATGCACCATTCTAGTGGGGGAGATTAACATGACGGAGGTTATGTGTGTGCACGGAGCAGAAGGTATAAGGGAAATCTCTGTTCCTTTTTCTCTCTTTCGCTGTTAACCTAAGACAGCTCTTTTGAAAACATCTTTAAGAAGAACAAAGATACAAATGTAGCTGACTCCTTAACAGACAAGGGAGTTACTCTTTGATATTTATCCAAGAGTTGTGAAAAGTATATTTCTCACAGTTCATACAAAACTATCTGTGTATAGATATTTATAAATGTTTAAGTCATAGTAGCCAAAAGCAGTGAACAATCAATGCAAGGATTCAACTCACTAAATGAAGTGGGAGGTGCAAAGTACATGTGGGTGGGAAGATAATCATGACATCGCTTTATTACAGAGACTAGGTCTTAATCTTCACCCCGGGGCTCTTGACCCTGGAAAGCCCACACCCACTTCACATACCCCTAGAGCTCAAACTTGACTTAGAAAGACTCATTTAGTTCAGACATTTTGTGAGAAAGCTTTCAAGGAAAACTACTTACATGTCCTTATGGACATATACATCGGAGAGATTCACATCTTTCATCAAAGTGTTTCAAATTGCTATAACTGAAAATGCTAAGATGGCAAAAAAAAATAAAAAGCAATCAAATTAACACCAGTGTTAGCATCTCTCACACTAAATCTGCCCAAATAAACATCAGGGCATTAAGATTAAACCCATTTCTGCAGTGTTCCTCCTAAAAGCCTAAGTGGTGAGGCAGGCTGTATCACATGTTTTTCTGTTTGATAAATTATTCACCTTTATCTTAATGTGCCTGGATTTATTACTATTAACACATAAAGGACGTGCTGCACTAATTCACCGTAATCCAAACCAATTCCAGTGCCGTACCCGAGCACTTGGGAAGAGCCGTCCAAGAACTAAATGCATATGAATGAAATTTCCAGATACAAATCTGTCCTCACAGCTATAGGGCATCAGCTCCAACCGCATCATTTCTCTGCCTGATTCTTTAAGCTCATAAGTAGATTTATTTTCTAAGACCTACGTTTATCTTGCTAAAAATAAATGAAATAAAGGAAAACTCTTTGAACCTCCCCTGCACAGAAAACCTCAATACTCTCTCCTCTCGGTTTTCCCACTTTGTGGGTAAATGAACGTTTTGTTTTCCATTTCTTCAACAAACTGGAATTGCAAAATAATCTACCATTCTTTCACTGTTTTCTTCCTTGAGCCTTAATAATCTCCAGCCTATAAAATCTGGGAAGACTTAAAGGCTTCGTTTCTGCTTTCAAAGGGTCAGCGCAGAACACAATACTTGGTCATTTTCACAGCAGTAGGTGCTCCCTTTGCCGTTTGCATTGTAATTCTCTGCTATGCCGTGCTGACGGTGATACACGGGTACGCAGGGGCTGAACGCGCTGGAGGTCTGAGACGCTGCTTCGGTCCGCCCTGCTCCAGCCACAAACGTGAGGGACATGACGGAGTGTGATGATGCCGGACTGTCGTTCTGCCAGATTCCGACAGGCAAGAGAAGAGGATATTATGGCTGCAGGGGAGTGGGAAGCCAAGTACAGCTTCGTGATTTCTTGTCAGGTAATTTCCTTTGAAAGGAAGGGGTTCAGACAAGCAGTTTGGATGTTTGATTTGAGCTAATACTGTTACCAGCAGGGAGGAAAAACCCATCTCCCTGCCTGCTACTTCAATTTAAGGAGCTGTTTCTGATTCTGGCAGGCAGCGAGGCCCGACTGAAGGGTAGAGGGTTTCTTAGCTCAATGATGTGACTCCCTAATGCTGGGACTTCGCAGCGGTGCCGAGTTTATCTAATATCTACACTGAACCATCATCACAGATTTTGGAAATTGTTCCTGAAGGACCCAGAGAGAGGGCAGAGTTCCTTATTATTTCTGGAAGGTGGACTCTGGCTATGCCCAGACTTCTAGGGTCAGCTAAGACTGACCCCAACCTTGCTCAGATCATTTTCTGCCCAAAGGAACTCAACCCTTGGCCCATGTTCTTAGCCCATGTTCTTCCAGCTGGAGCTGACCCCAGCCCACAGCTGCAGAAGTGCTTCTAGGGTGCAGACCAACAGTCAATCAGCACCTGGCAGTTCCTCTGACTCCAGTGATTGGTTTATGGTCTGACGCATGACCCCTGCTGTCCAATTGAACTGTGCTCTCTGTATATCTTCCCTGACCCAACACCCTGGGCAGGTGCAAGGCTGAAGATGGCTGCTGCCCCTGATGGGTTGCAGTGAAGAAGCCAAAGCCCAGGAAGCTGCGGGGCTGGAATTCCACTTTACAGCTGTGCACTCAGATGACTTGTCATGGATGGAACCGACCTCACGTTCTTGTCTCTTCTGTAATTTTCAGGAAGACTCGGGAACCACCTTAATAAGAACTGACCCAGTTCCGTTACCGCCTGACTTAAAGTGGAATCACCATTTAGGAGTCAGCCTCAATTAGAGACAAAACCAGCCCTCCTGGGTACAGCAAAGCCCAGAGCCACCGCACCTGCTTGCATAATTGGCTCTAATGATTTTCTCCCCTAATTACACCTGCCATCACCCGCCACTCTCCTTTCTGCCCTGAAAGTAATCACAGCTCCACTGCCAAGCTCTGCACCATTCCCATCACCTTTGTGTGGAAAGACTCACAAAATCCCAGAGAGGTGAGCAGGCTCAGGGCCACCGGTGCCACCATACTCATCACATGCAGGAGAAGTTCTGAGGCTCGAAGAGGACATCTGGCGATGAGGTCACAGAGCCGCTTTCAGAATCTCTCCAGGACAAGAGCCTGCCTCCTTGCCCTTCCAGATATTTTCACTGGGGTATTCTCCCTCTCCTCTCTGCCTCCCCCTCTTCCTCCTCTGTCACTCTTCTCCTTCTCCTTCTCCTTCTCCTTCT
>NW_004955751.1:16814-26607 GCF_000276665.1 Chinchilla lanigera
CTTCTTCTTCTTCTTCTTCTTCTTTCTTCTTCTTCTCTTCTCCTTCTTCCTTTTCGTCTTCTTCTTCCTTTTCTTCTTCTCCCTCCTCCACCTTCTCCTTCTCCTCCTCCTCCTTCTTCCCTTCCGTCCTAAATAGCAGCTGTGGAGAACCACTCAAACTGCTTCATAGTTCAGAGCATCTGAGGACACCTTGAGGATATGACCTCACTGTCTAGTGCAGGCACACAGCGGGATACAGTTATGTAGCCATGATTTAACAGTGGGCAAACACACATTGCTGGTTATAGCACTATATAAGAATGTAAATATGCAATAAAGACCTGTATAAGAATTATACAATAAAGACGCAGGCTGCTCTTGTGCTGTTGGGCTCTGTGCTCTGCTCTGCTCCATGCTGCCTGCTGCTGTTGCTGATGTCTTTCACGCACACATTCTTTAACCTGGGGACCTCACGCATGAAAATGTCCCTCAGCCCCCCTGAGCGAGCTGATGGAAGTCAAATGTATTTTGTTTGCAAACACTACATACGAACTGTATGAGTGCACTACCTGTGGCACAACAGCAAGGAAACATAATTTGGGGTCATTCTTTGAATTTGGGGCCTGGCATTAGCCAAGGGATGCAACATTACCATTGGAAACAGGGCTTGTTCTACTCTGATATGAATATGAAAGTTAAATGCCAAAATCTATGAAAATTGCCCCAATACACCATGCTTTTCTTTCTTAGACTTCACATTTGCTGCTCCCTCCACCTGGCACTCACCCTCCAGATCTTGACATGCTTGGCTCTGTCTCAGGCAGTTCTCAGCCACAACCTGACTTTCTCTTTAGAATCCTTCAGTCCACACACGCTCAACCACACTGTACCCTCTGACCCTCTGACCTTCCCTTCCTGAGATCTGTCACAGTTTCAGTTTACCACATTGACCTTCCTGCTGGATTGTCTCACTACTGTAATGTTAGTTCTGTGCTGTCATGAAGTACATCTGTACTACTAAGGGCAATGTCTGCCACAGAGCAAATACACTGAAGATGGGTGAAAATATGCATTCAAGAATTAATGTGATGACTGAATAAATTGCTTAGCATTGTTACTGGTCTACAGTAAGTGGCCTGCAAATATCGGTAGCTTTGCTTATAAATAATACTATTACTTTACCTCTTCCCCATTAGTCCCAGTCCTGGAAAAATTTACAGGGATACACTTCTGTGCAATGCTGCTTGTTTACTATTAAATACAGTTTGTGGGAGGGTATTGATTTGGTCTATCTTTGAACTAAGCCCCAAAGACCAAGCCCATATTAAATTTAACCACAGTAGCTGAGCTCTGGTTAATTGCAGGAGGCTCTGTAACCAATTAGCCAATTATGCTGTAACCAATTAAGTTGTCTCTGCTGCACATCCTTTCCTGTAACTGCTGTCAGCTCCTGTCAAGCTGGAGCTTTCTGCTGTAGTTCAGAGGACTTCCAGATTTGTGAACTGCTTTTGTGTTATTTTGCTTTGCTTTGTTCTATTTTATCTATAGTTGCTCAGATCATTTCTGTGGAATTGAAGGTTTTCCTTTTGGACATTGCCCACAACATTGCTGCATTAGGGCAGCTCTGGCTTGTACTGAGGAGTTAGCAGGACTCTGAACTGAGCTCCATCTTGACACATAGCCCACAAACTACCTAACAACATTCTCCTGAGGCCAACCTTTGCCTGCAAGAGGCCCTCGGCAGCTTTGGGTTTCCACAGCCTGTGTCCTCAGAACTCACAGGTGGTCACAAGTACCCTGGCCCCCTCCTTGCCTTGCAGCTGGCAATAGCCTTAGCCAAGCTGCTGCTGGATAAACAGCTGTCCACACAGGGGAGCCCAGCCAGCTCTTTCATGCTCACTGTCCGGTGTTGATAAGGAGAACGGTGCTGTTTAATCTACCCACCCTGAACCCTGTGCTCAGGAAAAGGAATTTCAAAGTCAGAACCACGGCTGGCTTCCTTATAAAAGTCTGTTCACAGCTCCTGCTATTTTTGGTCTGGAGAAAGCACCACAGTGGTCAGCTTATGTGCTTCATTCCCAGACAGGCATTCATGGTCAGGATCTGGAAATATAAATACTTACGGAAGGAGAGGTGCTGTTTGCTGGGTGATTAAAACCTTGTCCTGAAGTGTTCTTGTTTCCACTCACATAAATGAGTACTAGCACACGAGCCTGGATCTGTTAAGAAGCCTCAAACCTCCACCCACCTCATGCCTACATCAGTGTGGACGAGCGAATTGGAAAGCCAAGAATCCCAGTGCTCTGTCCTAGGGTACTGGCAGGAAGTTTAAACTACATATGTCCTGGTGCGCAAGAGAACTGCCCGCTACCTCCACACAACCTGAGACAGGCACCCACCCCTGCTCGCCAAGACATTCCTGGGCATGGTGTGCGTGTGAATCTGCCCTGATCTTCCGAGGAAACCCTATTATGTGATGTTTTCTCATTATTCCCCTCACCTCCCCCATCTATCCCTCCCTCCTGTCCCTTTTTCCCCCTTTCACTCCTAGGCAGTGACAGGTCTTTCACCCTCACTCTCTGGCCAAACAGCCAGTACTGCCTGTCCATTCAAAGGTGACTAGAAAATGTTTGGAAGTTCAAACACAGTAGAATCCAAGTGGGACTCCATTTTTCACTTCATCAGGTGTTTAGAGCAAAGGAAATAATTTTCTCCCTATGCTATGTAGCATGGGAGTCCTAGCACTAGGACTACCTCACAGGTCCTGGGACGTGTCTCCTCCAGCAGGGACTTCTCAGCCTCAGGGCGCCCTTCCTGCAATCTCTACCACACCTGAACTACACAGCTTCAGAGGAATCTCAGCCTGCACGGCCTCGCTGGGCACCAGCAGCCCCACCAGATGCTCTCCTGACACCCAGATATGCCTAGAAGTGCAGGTCACCACAGCTCAATCACATAGCACGATGTCCTTGAGCACTAGGTGCCGTCTTCCCTTCTTAGGCTGTGGGGCTCAGGCTGCAGGTCCGCTGTGCTCCCCAAACCTCTTGCCACAGTTCACCTCTTACTGTCTCGGCCAAGAAAAACTCCAGTCCTTCCCAGTGACCAGTGGCTTCTAGGGGCCCCGTGACCTGCATTTGTCCGGGAGAAGCACTCACCAAGGGGGCCTTCTTGAGTGACCTCTCCGGTAGCTAAAAGCCAACTACAAATACAGTTTCATCATCTAATATTGTGGTCATTATGTTTATTTCTCATTTTATCCAAAAAGCAAATTATACAGGTTATTTTATCAGATGGAGTTTTAAATGAGCTGAGTATTAATACATAATGCAAAGTGACAGGAACTATTACTGCCAGGAAAAAAGGCAGAAAATTGCAGGTTGTTTCTTCTTCTGCAGAAATCTGTGCGTCCATGGTGACAAAAAGAAAACATTTCATCCCTTTATGGGGTCATATTTTTGCTCATTCAGTACATACAGCCCACAGTGACAAACTGAACTGTGGCTGGTTGCATGCAGACAAGCAAGGCTGAATTTGAATTGCTCAAAGGAAGGAACAACTGGGATGAGGGGAAGAAGAAAAAGAAAGTACTAAGGTAATATATATATATATATGGATCGGTGGCATAACTGTGCTGCTGGTGTCTGATGGTTTGTTGAGGTGAACAGTTACTGATTAAAAGTTTCTTTTTTATTATATTTTAACCAATTTTGCATTCTTGTATTTGGTTATCTGAGCAACTTATGTGATGACAACAATATGCAGTATAACAACCATTGGTGAATTCCTATCTCTAATGTTCTTTTAAATTATTATTTTTTTATTCCCTTTAATGATTTGATCAATCTTCTATTCTTACATCTGGCAATCTGAACAACTTCTTTGAAGATAACAATATGTAGTATAACAACCACTGTTAATCCCTATCGTTTTTGGTTTGAAACCCCATATCATTTTTAATGTCCTTGCTTTGTTTTCTTTGTATTTTGCTATTGTTCTTTTCTTTGTACTATTTTCTTTTAAATAAAAATTAAAAAAAGATAAAAAGCGTAATGAAATACATTCATTTGGGGAAACTGGTGTACCTCCAGTGCCTAGAAAGGGTACATGTTGAGTGACTAGATAAATGAATGAATACCACCGTTAACCATGCAGCCTTCATACATAATGTTAAGGTGGCTGTAACATATATGGCTAATCCAGAAATAAGGAGCACACACCCTAGATCTCCAGTAATCAAACAAATGGAAATTGTAAATGGCATATAATGATTTACCTATCCAGTTGATAGAGAGTTTTAAAGTAAAATGCAGAATATCCCACATCATTGATGTCATAGTGTATTGAGCATCTCCCACACTGGTTCAAAGCCAACCTGCCCATCCTTCTGCAGAGAACTTGGTACCTACTTAGCAGATGTCTTAATGTTGTTCCTGTGGAACGGCCCAACATTCATTTTAATAAATCAACCTAGGGAAATAAGCAGAGATACAGACAAAGCCGTGTGAAAGGATACTCACTGAAGCATCGTTAATACACAGAAGCATTTGAATATCCAATTGAAGGTTTAGCCAAATCATGCATGCTTCGGTGGACTAGGGAGATGCCATGCATCATGGAAATCTTCCCCAAAAGTGTTTTAGGGACATGAGAAAACTTTCCGATATAAGGCCATGATAGACTGGGTTGTGCATTGTTCCCTCCCTTCCATATCCTGCATACATCATTCAGCTGCAGCCTCTCGGGGAGGGATGCACCACCTCTGAATTTGGGTGAATTTGATCAATGGATAATACAGAGAGGAGACAGCAAATACTTACAAGTTAGTCCCATAAGAATCTGGGTGTGTTGCCCGTCTGAGCTCCTGTCATCACCCTGAGAGTTGCACCTGGGTTTCATGCTGTCAAAGAAGAAGGATGAGGATCACGCAGCATGCGGGAGCTCCAAGGAGCCTCCTCCTGGGCTTGCATTCTCCACCTGCCCGCTGGCCAGCTGCAGTGTGAGGAACAGCCACTGACCATCGTTTTAAGCCACTGGACTTACGGGGGCTTTATATACACTAATACATCCGTGCAACTCCACACTTTTACAAAGCAACAGTGGAAAAGATTTAAAAGTTCTCAACACAAAGGAAGGGTGAGTCAACAGTTATGCTGTTATTCTGAGTCAACAGTTATTCTGAGTCAACAGTTATGCTGTTACTGTGATCCAATCATCACACATTGTATGTGTGTATTGAAAGGTCACACTGCTCCCCACAAACATGGATAATTATTAGGTGTTTGTAAATTTTTATTTCAATTTTTTAATTTTATATTTAAATTTTTACTTTAAAAAGGAACAGATTAAAAACGATCATGTTAGTAAATATGACCTAGTCTTTTAGAAGAGAGGACACACACAGAGAAGAAAGTGGAAAAAAAATCCATGAAAATTAAGTGATTAGGGAGTGTGGAAAAAGATGGTTTTTCTTTGATTCCTTATAACTTTCCATGTTTAATAAAGACAGTAGTCACTTTTGCAATCTGCAGATAAGAAAACTAGAGTCACTTCCCTGACAAGTTCATTTGTGAAATCTGTGAGGAAGGGAGGGACAGGAAATAGGGACCATCTTGTAATAGGAGGGCAGTGGGGGTTACTGGAAAAGTCAGGTGTAGAATTAAAAGCTCTGAAGGAGATCCCTTTCCTAATGCTCGGTTTACCTAATGTAACTATGAAAAGGATTGAGTGTAATAAACAATCACTTATGCACAAAGACCATTTAACAGGAAGTCTAATCTGGCACACCGCAGTGTAAGATTCCATGACCATACATATTAGAATCATTCAAGAAACTTTCTAAAAATTCTGATTCCTGGTCCACCCTAGTCCTAATCAATTAATCTAGGAGGAAAGTCCAGAAATCCATATTGAAACTATATTCTCGAGTATTTCTGAGTCCCTTTAAAGAAGGGAGACCCAACCTCTGGTCTTTGGCTTATTAGGAACTGGGTCTTATATCAGGTGGCAGTGGTGGGTGAGCAAGCAAACTGCATCTGTATTTATAGCTTCTTGCACTACTATTATCACTGCCTGAATCACTGCCTGAGTTCTGTGTCCTGTCAAATCAGCAGATGCATTAGAGATCCATACAAGCATGAATTTGCATACATGATACCAAGGTTGCAGCTTCTTATGAGAATCTAATGCCTGATGATCTTAGATGGGGCTGAGGCAGTGATGCTAGCCATGGGGAGCAGCTGAAAATACAGAAGAACACTAGAAAGAGGCTTGACTGAACAGAGAGCATAATACATCACTTGCTTGAAGACGCTTATCCAAGCCCTCTCAGTGAGTGGCATGTGCCAAGTGCCAAGCTATATCTGGTGGGAGGCTGTATACTGGCACAGGAGCTGATGCACTTCCGTTATACAGCTGCACCTGGTGGCAGATTTAATTCAGAACTTGACAATTACTTCAGTCCATACATAACCCACTCTTTATTTTATTTACCACTCCCATCTTGACTTCTTTCCTGCACTGTGCACCTGTCTTGGTCAAGTTTCAGTAAGTCAACAACCTAACCCTAACCAAAATGAGTAAAATCAAATGTTACTGAAGAGCTTCTTTGAAAAAGATGAATGACCCAGTGATGGGACAGCAGAAGACCCCAAGACTGCCAACAAAAACCTGCATTAAAAATACTGAAAACATTACTTATTTTATGGGTTCACTGCTACAGATGATTCACATCCACAAAACCTGCTTTGCGTGTGCAGTGGGTGGCACTTTAACAAAGCCATGAAGCCTTCAAAACCGCTCTGTCACATGGAGACCAAACAAATTGCATTAAAAGACAAACATTTGGAGATTTTCAAAAGAAAACATTTATGAACACCAAGAAGAGAAGCAAGTATTGAAGACCCCCACTTCATCAAATATGCCTGCACTGAAACCATCACTTTTAGTGGCTGATTGCATTGCTAAAACTAAAAAACCCTTTATTATTGGTGAAGAGTGGAACCTACCTACTGCTGAGGACACTTGTCATGAACTCATAGGAGAAGCTGAAGTTCAAAGAGTGGCACATAATCCTCTTTCGGCTAACTCCATCACTAGATGAACTGATGCAGTAGCAGAGCATATTGAGTCATGGTGGTATGAAATCTAAGCTGTGGGGTCTGCTGAACTGTCAATAAGGCCACTGCTTGTTTCTGTGTGACAGACTTATCGGGAGGGTATGCATGAGGGTGTGTTAGGTGCACTTTTAGCAACCAACACCACATCTGCAGAACTGTTCTAGTCCTTGATCATTTTGTATTTTCATATCTATAGATGGAGCAGGTGCCATTACTGAGTGACTTCCTGGTTTTCCTACTCAGGTCAAAGAAGTCACTTCTGAATGTGGGTCTACACAATGTGTCACCCGTAAGAAATGCTGATGAGCCAAGAAGATCTTAAGGTAACCACCTTTACCAAGATGTGATTAAAATTACCAACCACTTTGAAGCACACACCCTTAATTCACATCTGTTCACACCACTCTATGTAGAGATGGACACAGAGCATATATGTCTTCTAGGCACAGAAATGAGGTGCTTTCTAACTGTTGATGCCTACCCTGGGTTTGAGGTATGTTAGCTGCTCTAGAGATTTCTTCTCAGAAAAATGGTAACTACTGACATCACACGTCAGTGACACAGAATCAGTCACCAAAGTAGACAACGCACTTGTCATATTCAGTCTGTTCAGTGAACTCAGTCTGTTGCTGTGGGGAAAAATGACAACTGTGTTCAAGTCTGCAGAAAAAGCAGCTGCATTCAAAAC
This sequence comes from Chinchilla lanigera, assembly GCF_000276665.1. Taxonomy (NCBI): domain Eukaryota; kingdom Metazoa; phylum Chordata; class Mammalia; order Rodentia; family Chinchillidae; genus Chinchilla; species Chinchilla lanigera. The sequence continues at coordinate 24,597 of NW_004955751.1, forward strand.
CGAATCGAATGGTAAGAGGGGCACTGAACAGCAGGATTTCTGACCTGTGGTGAACATCAGCAGAGACCTGGAGAGGGACTGAGCCAAGGCCACGTTGGTGCCTGGTCACCTACCTCAGCTTTAAGAACATTTAGATATTACTTCCCAAGCACAAACACCCGAAATCACAAAGGAGGAGATCCACAACCCATTTTTGAGTACACCAGATGAATTAAAATTGTCCATTGTAGAAGAGCATCCACCGCTTGAGATCACAAATGATGGTCTGAAAGGCAATCTGACAGAACTTCACAACTTGGGCTGCTCTAAAAAGACGGCGTGGGCTGATGGGCTTCACAAGCGACGTTTATTTCTCACAATTCAGAGGCTGGATTCTCAGGTCAGGACACCAGCGGGGCTGGGCTCTACTGAGGTCTCTTCCTGGTTGACAAACGGCAGCCCTCTTGTTCCTGACATGTGGGAGGAGAGAACAGCTCTCTCCTGCCTCTTCTTATAAGAGAACTAACCCCGGGGATGGTCCCACCCCCAGACCTGACTCCTCCCAAAGGCCCCCCTCTAAATACCATCACTTTAGAGAACAGGATTCCAACCTATCCTTGCCTTTTGGGGCACAAGTCTACCTGGTGCAGTGGGGTGAACAGAGCCGTGCTTACCTCTCACGCAGCTGGCATGCGGAAGATGACACATGGGTGAATCCATAAAAGCAGTGAGAGCCAGATCTGGGTCTGGGCCAGAAGCCTGCACAGAGCCTCCAGCCCCCGTCACCCCTCAGACACCACAGTGGCTTCAGCACAGGGGACAGCACCCCAGCTTCGCCGAAAGCCAGGCAGACACCCCTGTCAGTTCTTCCCTGGGCCTCAGAAAGGCAGGGTAACTTTGCTGCCCCTGCGGGGGCTGGGCAAGGGATCCATGGCGGGCCTTCTGTGGGCTAAGGAGCCCCAGCCACAAGGCTACAGCTAGGATGGCTCCAGAGCCGAGGAGCTGGGAATTTTAGGGTGTGGTCATTTTTTCCCTGCTAGGTATCAGTCTCTCACCTACACCCCTAAACTTCCCCAAATGAGAAAGTGCCTGAGGTGTGGCATCAGGCCATAGCAGGTGATGAGGGTCACAAAGAGTAAAAAATATCAAGGCGGAAGAAGTAGGAAGAAATTCCAGAGTGCCTTTTTCCCACTTTCCAAAAAGGGAGCCCTGCTCGCCGCTAAAACGGGCACAAAGGAGCAGAGGTGGGCGGAGGCGGCGGTGGAGCGGGCCTAGGTCACAGGACCGGGGCCGGGGGGAATAGCATAGTTGCTCTGTGCCTTGATGTATTTCCGCTTCAGGTTTTTCTCTCCTAATATTATCAGGGCATTTCAAAATTCAAAAATCTCTTATTGTCAGCTGATGTGTTAGTTTGCTGGGGTTTTTCTTTTCAGCTTTCCCCAGGTAAAATTGACAAATGAAAATTGCATATGCTCAACTGTTCAAGAGCTACAATGTAATGTTTTGATATATGTGTTCATTGAGAATCGATGATCCCTCTTACGCTAATTAACATATCCATCACTGCATCCAGTTACATTTTCGGTGTGTGTGTGTGTGTGTGTGTGTGTGTGTGGTGAGAACCCTTGAGATCTTTTACAGCAATTTCATAGTCACTGTGTTGAATGCTAGGTCCCTAGAAATTACACATCTTATAACCGGAGTTTTGAATCCTTTGATCGATTTCTCCCTCACTCCTGCCCTCCAGGCCCGTGGTGACCACCCTTCTCCTGGCCGTTTCCACCAGTCCACTTCTGAAGACTTTGTCTAGAAACGCGGTTGTGCAACATCTTTCTGTCCAAGTTATTTCCGCAAGCGGCCTCGGGGTTCACCCGCGATGTCTCAGGTGACTGTTTCTTTCCTATGTGCCACATGAGTAACTTGAGGACAGCAGTTACGGAAAGCGGTGTGGAAGTTCCCGAAACTTCTGCAGTAGAAGCACCACGTGATCTAGTCTCCCACTTCCCAATGTGTATCACAGAAAGCGAAAGTG
>NW_004955752.1:0-11800 GCF_000276665.1 Chinchilla lanigera
TATGTATATATGTATATATATGTATATATATAGGTATATATATGTATATGTATATATATGTATATGTATATATATACATATACATATATATATCTATTGGCTAAATGATTTATTGTATCTCCAAACTTGGTGGCAGAGTGTGCCAGTAAAATCAAATTCACCAGATAAGAAGGATTTGTACCCAAGCATAAGGTAAACAAACATGTATGGAATACTGAGAATAGAATAATCTATTATGAATGGTCATAGTCAGTATCTTTTCCCATCAGGCTGTATTAAACTGTAATACTCCTGGTAAAATGGAAAAGTTTTATAAAGTTGAGAATTACTAAGTCTTGTACTAATTATGTAGTCAAGATATTTTTCTTGCTGTCAGAATACACGTCTGTATAGGGATATTCTCTTTTCATTTAGCAGAAGATGTCTCATACATGTCACTGTGATGTGTGTTAGTGATTGTGATAATAATTATCACCTATTGCAATATATCAAGCACTATGCCATGCAGCACACATACCACACCATTCAATTTTCATGACACCATAAAATAAATTTTACTGTTATCCTCAATTTACAGATGAGGAAGCCGAGGCTCAGTGATGTTAACTGACTCCTCCAAGATCACGCAACTAAGTAAATGTAAAATTTAGAATGCATATTGTAACCCAGCATGGGCAGCGTACCTAAAAATATGCTTCAATTTAGTATAATTGTCTTATATGTTGTGTATGTTTTTTTCCTGTTAGTCTGGCTATTAATCTGTATGTATGACAATTAACTTTATAATAATGAATAAGATAAATAAATGAGTCGGATGCTGGCAAAAAGAAGAGGTGGAGGTAAAGTGGGAAAAAAGAATCGAGATGTGTAATATACAGGTACCAATTCCCCACAATGAATGTAACCATTATGTACTGAAAACATGTACTGCTAAAAATTAAAAATTTAAGAAGCGAAAGGATCAATCAAATGGCAAACATTTAGAATTCAATTCTACTTCAAGCTTACTTCAAACTCTACAGTAGTATTCACTAATGGTATACTTATTACTTCTGCTTTTTCATAAACTTAAAGAAGTCACTGAGATGCCCAGTTAACAATTTTTTGTAATGACTATGAAGTAGAGAATGAAGGCAATGAATCTTGCCTGGGATTCATGGTGTGAGAAAGTAGGTAATGAGGGTTGGAGGCAAGAATGGTGAGAAAAGAGTCACCTACCAAATACTGCATTTCCTGTTTCTCTTGTTAGTTATAGCCTAAGAGGAGCAAAGTTAGGGAGTGATCTGTAGAATAAAATTGAATTTCTTTTAAGCCTGGCACATTTTTCTACTGTGAGTTTCTTTTGATCAGGAAGGTAAGAGATTGCTGTCTCTTACTTGTGATTTGCAAAAGTTACTCTAAAGAGATATCTCACATAGTTAGCAGCTTGGTTGTGTTCTGGCTGGTGGGGTAGATATGCTTATCTGTTTCTTCGATTAAAGTCATGTTGTAACTCAGGGAGACCCAAGTCCTTGACATTGAGATAAGCTTTTACTTCATAGAGGTTAATTTTCTCCTGTTATATGCATTCATTATTTATTAAATAAGGTATGATCGAAATGTAGGTTAAATATTTAAATTTTAAAAATTATCGCACTAAAAGATATATTGTTACTAATCCCCCTCTATATACTCCTTGTGAAGTGAGGGGGAGTATTTTGATGAAGATTAATGGCAATGTGTCTTTTACTATAATAATTTAAAAATTTTAAACATTCATTACATATTTTAATGACACCTTATATATTCCCATTACTCTATGCTTTTGTTCATAGTAGATTTTACCCTTGTAATCACTTAATTTTAGTAATTCGAATTATTTGTATAATGCCTTTAATCATTTCTAGATAATAAATTTCATAAGGGTAGAAAGACTGTGTCTTCCTTTCTTTTTGTTTTTGTCAGTATTGGGGATGGAACCCAGGGCCTAGCACTTGCAGGGCAAGTGCTGTACCATTGAGCTACCCCTCAAACCCAAATTGTGTTTTTCTTGTTCACAGTAATGTTTCACATAGTTTTTGTTGTACAATATGCACTTAAATATTTGTTGACTGACTAACCAGCCACATCTCTGTTTTACTTATTCTCAAGGAGTTAGCTTTCCAAGTTAAGGATGTTCCAAGTAATGGATGCTGCTCCAGCTGAGGTAGTGACAAATGGCTATTAACAGGGTTTTAAAGTAGATAGTTTCACTTTGGGGAGTTAATTAAGCATTTGATGAATTACAGCCTTTGCAAGCTTTATGTTGTTTTTTTCACATAGAGGTGTTGGACAGATGCATATAGATAAAAAGTTTGTGATCTACTATATTTTACTGATTATATTGTATTGCATGTTCTAGATGAAATATCACTAAGCAGCCTCCCACTGTTGCATGTTTAGGTTACTGCCAGTTGCTTTACTATTACTAGCCATGGGACAGTGAACAGCCCTGTTTATGCATCCTTTTGCAAGTATATTGATAAGACATAGTTGTAAATGTGGGATAACTAGGTAGACAGGATCCAGACATAGCCAGAGATAAGTTTGCTTCTACTCCATAGAACTACTGAAGAACAATTACAGTTAGTCCCTGTGTAGGTTTACCTGATAATGTTGATTTTGTATCAAGCTGTCAGCATGGCGTTCCTATAACAGAAAATGGAAAGAGAAGTTACATCAACATCTCAGACTCCTACCAACCCACACCCATCCAAATATACTTCTAAACATTAGAACTAGAGAATAATACAGGAGCTCTTGCCTGGCAAACTCCCCAAACATAAGGAGGTTGGGTGATTTTATGTTGAAAACAGGAAGGAGGAAATAGTTTTATTTAAAAAACATAGTTTTGAAAAGTCTTACCGTGAAACTTCTCAGGTTGTGTCTTCTCCTTCTACCATCAGGATCTCTTTTAGGGCAGAAGGTATTGTTGAACCAGTTACCAAGATATAGAAATGACTTGGGGCTGGGGATGATGTTGAAAGGAGGTGGTAAGGTGCCTCCTTCATCAAAATAACTCATCCAGAGCTTCGTCCTTGCAAATTTCCACTCAATATCAGCATGATCCTATGCAAGACAAAAGTTTAAAGTCTTCCAGTGGGAAACTGCAAAATATACTGATGTCTCATTGTAAACGTTCTACTTGGTTCTATAAGGGGCAATCTGTCAATAGCTACATAAAGTCAAATTAAACATACCTATAAATTCAAATTACACCTACCTATAAATCCCACATTTAGAACTACGTCTTATTAATATACTTGTAAAAAGTTACATGAACAGGGATGTGCACTGTAGCATGGCTAGTAACAGCAAAACAACTGGCAAGAACCTAAATCTCCTACAGTAAGAGGCTGATTAAATGATGTTTAATCTAGAACATGGCATCGTATTAAAATATAGTAGATCATAAACATTTTATATATAGAATTCTATATATATGTATCTGTCCAAGATCTCTAAGTAAAGAAGCAATATAAAGTACAATATATGCATACAATGACCTCATTTATGCAATTGAAAAACTCTTTATATTACACATTCTCATGTTCTAGGCAGGTACATACTAAACTGTCAGTGTCAAAAGTTGTTATTTTTAAGAGGTGTAAATGAGGTAAGGATGCTTTCTTTTATAAAGGAAAATTCAATTTTTGAGACAATTTACACAGAATAAAATTCACCTATTTTATGTGTTTTGATAAGTATATGTACCCGTGTAGCTACCATCATAATCAATACATATAGAAACACACATTTCTAAGGGTTTTGAGATCTGTATGGACTAATGTAATCACTACCACAATCAGGATATACAGCAGTTCCATCACACTCTGAAATTTTCTGGTGTTGCCCCTTTGTAATCATACACTCCTCAATCCCTAGCCTCTGGCAACTGCTAATTATTCTCTTCCTATACTTGATGTTATTTGATTATTTTCGGAGACTCTTCTATTTTGCTCAGCAAAACACCTTTGAGATTCATCTATAGTTTTGTACGTATCAGTAGTGCATTCAAACTTAGTTGCTGAGGACTTTCCCATTATATGGCTGCACAGTGTTTTGTATATGCAGTCACCCCTTGAACATTTGGGTTGTTTCCAGTTTTTAGTAACCGTGAATATAAGGCTACTAAGAACATTCATATACAGGTTTTTGTTAAGCATAAAATTAATTTCTTTAGCTTAACTCAGAATGGTATTGAAAAGTCATGTGACAAGCCTATATTTAACTTCATAATAAATTGTCAAACTGTTTTCCAGAGCAACCATACCATATTTCTTTCTCATCAGTTGTTCTATATCTTCTTCAGTGCTCTGTTGGGATTTTAAGTGTAGCCATTCTAACAGGTATATAGTAGGATCTCATTATGGTTTTAAATTGCATTTCCCAAATGGGTAATAATGCTGAGCCATCTTTTCATACACTTATTTTTCATCTGTATTTCCTCTGTGGCAAAGTATGGGTTCAGAACCTCTGCCCACTTTTACTTGGTTGTGCACATAGCTCTGTATATGTGCATGACCTAAATCCCTAGGAGTGTGTTGGTAGATTACAAAGGCCATCTATGGATATCTCATTCCCCAAATTTTCATTTACATTTTTTGATCAGCCTTTTGTCAGCTATCATGGTTTAGATTTCTATGTCCCCTAAGAGTCTTGTGCACTCATAATTGGGACTTTTGGAAGGTGATCAGATTATGAGGACATTATGGCTGACGTGCTGTTAGGAAGTGGGATCTGATTAGAAGGGGCAGGCCACTGTGAACATGACCTAGAAGGGTATAGCTCCCTGCCCAACTCATCCCTTGACTCTCTCTGCTTCCTCACTGCCATGACATGAGCAGCTTTCCCTTCACTATGCCCCTCTGCCATGCTACCCTACATTGGAGCCAGCTGACTATGGACTGAAACATGAGCCAAATTCAACCTCTCCTTTAAATTATAGGTGTCAGGTATTCTGTCCCAGAGAAGAAGAGAGTAAGACATCAGCCCAATAGGTTCATTGCCTCAGGCAGCTCTGCTGTAAAACAATTGCCACCTTGTTTTAAACAAACTTAGGAGCAGCCTTCTCTGAATCAGGTCACATAAAGGTAATCCCTGTAAAAGGTAGCTTCTGTGATATTCTCAGGGAGCCCATGATTATCCCCATGGAGTCACCTTGGCCTGTATTTCTTACATGACAAGGAAGAAGACTTTTTTCAGGTTAAAAAAATAAAATGACTTAATAATCAAATGCAGTGAATGATGCTTGATCATCTGTAAAGGACATGTTTGGGACAATAAAGAAATTTGAATATAGACTTCAAATTAATAATTGTTAATGTATCCGTGTTAAATTTCTTGAGGGAAATAGTGTAATAGAATGTGTGCTTCAGTTCTTGGAGTGATTATCATGTTATTGGCAACTTATTTTCAAATATTAAAAAAATTCCCTTGATGGCTCTGCATTCGTATATAGTGGTACAAGCTTTGCTTCAGGAGCTGTAATAATTTATAATTCATAACCATCAAATATTAACTTAAAACAATGCCAAATAAAGTGGTTCATGTACAGACTGAGGTTTGGCTTAGTGGTAGAGCACATCTTTAGCATTCACAAAGCCCTGGGTTCAATCCCAGCACTACTCCCACCTCTAAAAAGATGCCTAATGTGATAAGTGGAATCATGACCCCTACAGATATCCCATTTTAATTGTTGGAAACTATAAATATGCTGTAGTACACAGAAAAGGAGAATAACTTTGAGATGAAGAGATTATCCCAGGTGGGTCCAATGTAATCCTAAGGCTGCTTATAAGAGAAAGAGATAAGAGTCAATATCAGAGTAACATTGCTCGCTTTGAAGATGGAGATGAGCCCATTATCTAAGGAATGCAGGTAGCATTTAGAGGCTGAAACAGACATGAAAATGGAATCTTTGCTGGAGTCCTTCAAAAAGTTTAGCCAGCACCTTGATTTCAGTCCATTGAGACCCATTTCACACTTCCAACATCAGGATCTATAAAATAGTAAATCTGCATTACTTCAAGCCACCAAGCATATGATAGTTTGTTATAACAACATTAAGAAACTAACTTGTATGAATTAGTGGAGATCATCTTGTGAAGGCAGAAAGAACATAGTTATTGGTTACTGACTAAATTTGACTTGGAGTTTCTTGAGAGTTAAATCTGACAAAAGAAACTGAATATATCTGAAAAGAACTCTTTTTTTTTCTGGAATCATTGTTCAGATATTTCTGGGAAAATGTGTGTTGGAACATGGAAATAATATAGCCTCCTCTGTTAAAAGTCTTCAGTAAAAGTACAAAAATGAAAGTGTCTTTCCTTACTAGCAAATGAGATTTTTAAAAGGAGAGCAATGCCTTAGAGTGTTGGTTTAGAGTGTTTTTGAATGCATATTCAGTCTGCCTGGAATCCAAGGATTTGTTCCTTGGCCTTTGAGATATTCCATAAAGGTTTTTCTTTTGCTCTCTAAGGCAGCAGTGCTGAGCTAACTATCACAATAAAGAATGAGCAGATTGAGTTCAACAATGACATCCAGGAGAATAGGGATTTTTGTGGATAAAGTTAATGAAATCAATATGCAATTGAACATACGCAATAGTAACTGTTTCACATTCTTCTGGGCTTTCCTCATATTCTTAAGAGTCTCGGAAATGACTAAGAACCTATGAAGTAAAGCAGTGCTGGCAAACCTTTTAGAGCTTTCAGTGGTACAGAAAGCCTGCAGCAGCATGCGTGCCCTAGATTTGCCACCACTGAAATACAGGATACTATTTACTTCTGAGACCCTCATTGCCTTTTACTGAATAAGAAATAAAAAAAAACAACTGTTCATGGAGAAATTGAAAGCATCTGTCTTTTCTAGAAGGTACTAGATGACTTTGAGTAGGTCAGCTCAAAACAGAAATGATGCTTGTGGATTAAAATTATGTACTTAAACCCACTGTTAGAGTTTGTTATGTAGTAAGTTAATAAAGAACCATATGTAACCCCAGATCATGAGTTTGTGCTTTAAAATTTTTGATATTTTAATTTTTCTTATAATTCTATGTTTTATATTGATGTAGTCCTATATGTCTATTTTCTTTGTTGTCACTTGTGCCTTTACTGTCTTCATTGAAGAAACCATTGCCTAACATAAGATCATGGAGAGTTTTGTAGAAGCTTATTTTTATCAACAACTTTATTGAGATCTATTCCGTATACCATAAAATCTAGCTTTTAAAGAGTGCATTTCTGTACCCTTTATGTATTCACAGAATTCAGTAGTCATCACAATTACCTAGTTTTAGAACATTTTCATCGCTCCATAAAGAAACCAATCAAGAGTCACTTTCTTGCACTCTCACTCCGCTCTCTTGCCCTGTACCTGTCAGCCATTAATCTTTCATATTTATAAATTTTCTTCTCTTGAATTTCATATAAATTAAACCATACAATATTCCCTTGTGGCTAGATTCTTTCACTTTGCATAATGTTTTCGAGGTTCACCCATGTTGTAGCTGATGTCAGCATTTTGCCTTCTCTTGCTGAATAGTACACTGTTGTATGGACCCCATGAATCCAGCTTATGCATTCATCAGTTGGTGGTCATATGCATTGTTTCTTCTTATTGCTATTATGAATTTTTGAACAATTCTGCTATAAATGATTGTGTAGAAGTTTTCATGGAGTTGTGTTCAGTTTTCTTCATATATGGCTAGAAGTAGAATTTCTGGATCATATGGTGACTCTGTTTAACTATTTGAGGAATTTCCTTACCATTTTTAAAGGCAGTTACACAATTTTACTTTCACATTAGCAATACATGAGGGTTTCGCTTTTTTCCCATCCTTGTCAACAATTCTTTTGCATTTTTATTAGTACATGTTTCCAATACAGAATAAATACATTCATCTTGTGGAGTTGGTACATGTATGTATCACTTCTTAACCCTTTTTACTTTCTCCTTCCTTCCCTCTTCCCCCTCCATTTCTAGATCTTCCTTTTTTTTTTGTCTTTTTGAGACAGGGTCTCACTATGCAGGCTATGCAGGCTATGCAGGCTATGCAGGCTATGCAGGCTATGCAGTTCAAACTGGCCTTGAGCTCACTTTGTAGCCCAGACTGGTCTCGAACGTGCAACGATCCTCCTGCCTCAGCTTCCCGAGTGCTGGGATTACAGGCATATGCCACCAAGACCGGCAAGATCTTCCCTTTGGTAAAGGTCTGATTCACTGTTTTCTATGTTCTACTTTTTGGTCTTTAAATTATTTGTACTTTGGAATTCTTCTGTAAGAGAAACCATGTGATATTTAAGCTTGTGTAACTGATTTTACTTATTATTTTCTCAAGGGAGATCGACTTTAGTACAAATAACTCAAATTTATCTTTCTATATGGAAGAGTAGTGTTCCATTGTGTATAAATACCATATTTTCTTTATCTGTTGATGGACATATAGACCACTTCCAAGATTTAGCTATTATGAGTTATGGTGCTATAAACATGATTAAGTATGTGTCAATATAATATGATGTCCTTAACTCTTTGGAGAATATACCTAGAAGAGGAATAGCTAGGTTGAATGAAATTTCTGTTTTTAGTTTTATGAGGAATCTCTATATTGATTTCCATAGTGGTTGTACTAGTTTACCCTTTGACTATCAGTGTAGAAGTGTTCCTTTATCTCCATAGCCTCACTAGCATTTATTTTTTGAGTTCTTAAATGATAGCTATTCTTTCTGGAGTAAAGTAGAATCTCAGTCTTATTTCAATTTGCATTTCACTAAAGGTCAAAGACAGACATTTTTCATGTACTTACAGATTGTTTGCATAAGATGTGCCTAATTGTTTCAATTGCCCACTTTTTGATTGGGTCTAATTTAGGAAGGGTCTAATTTTGGAATTTTTTTGTATAGATATTAGTCCTCTGTTCAAGGAATAGCTGGCAACATTGTTTCCTATTGTATAGGTTGTCTCTTAGCCTTTTGATTATTTTCTTTGCTGTGCAGAAGCTTTTTAATTTGATATAACCCCATTTGTTAATTCTTAGTGTCATTTCTTGTGCAATTGGGGTTTTCTTCAGAAAGTCCTTGCTTATGCCTATATCTCCAAGAGTTTTACCTCTTTTATCTTGTAGCAGATTAAGTGTTTCTGTTTTAAGTCACTGGTGGTGAACCTGTGGCATGTGTGCAGCAGGTAGCTGTTTGTCATCATCGACAGCTCTAAAAGTTCACCATCACTGACCTACGTTTTTGATCCATTTTCATTTTATTTTAGTGCATGGTGAGATTTCATCTTCTGAATGTGGATAACAGGTTTTCCCAGCACCATTTGTTGAACAGGATATCTTTCCTCCAGTGCGGAGGTCCTTTATCAAAGATCAGATATTTGAGTGCTCCTGGTGTTGTTTCTGGTTCCTCTGTTCTCTTCCATTGATCCAGATGTCTGCTTTTGTGCCAGCACCATGATGTTTTTATCGCTGTAGTTTTGTTATATAGGTTGTGATCTGGGATTGTGATTCTTCCTCCTTTGCTCTTGTTGCCTAGGATTGTTTTTGCTATTCTGGGTCTCTTCTGATTCCATATAAAGTTTAAGTTGGTTATTTCTAGTTCTGTGAGGAATGCTTTTGGTATTTTGATTGAAGTTGCATTAAATCTATGTGTCAGTTTTGGTAATATGGCCATTTTTTGGCAATATTGTTCTACATATCTAGAAATGGGACTATTTTCTGGTGTCTTTTCTTCCCCTTCCCTAGTTTTTCTTTTTTTTTCTGAAGTCCTTTTTGATCTTTCTCAGAGTACTATAGTTTTTATTATAGAGGTCTTTCATGTCATTGGTTAATATCTAGGTATTTAATTTTTCAAAGCTATTGTGAATGACAATCTTTTCTTGATTTCTTTCCCAATGTGTTCATTGGTAGTATACAGGAGCATTATTTTTCCTGTGTGTTGACTTTGTATCCTGATATTTTAGTGTACTTATTTATCAGTTCTAGGAATCTTTTGATAGAAGTTTTTGGGTCTATGACATATAAAGGATTGTGTCATCTGCAAATTAAGATACTTTGGCTTCTTCCTTTTCTTTTCTTTTCTTTTTTTTTTTTTTGTCTTTTTTGAGTTCAGGCTGGTCTTGAACTCACTTTGTAGCCTAGGCTGGTCTCGATTTCGCAACAATCCTCATGCCTCAGCCTCTTGAGTCCTGGGAGTTCAGGCGAGCACCACCAGGCCCGGCTTAATTCATATACTTAAATGTGGTTGATAATTTTAGTCACATCCTGTGAAATGTTAAGTTCAAGTGATGTTTTTGGCTAGCTAGCATTTCTCTATAGATGGCACCGTGTGTAAACTCATATTTAGAAGCAATCTCTTTGACATAAGAAGTGAAACTAGAAAGCCTTCCAATCACGGTACCCAAATTTAAAGGGGGAAAGTTTTATTTAGCTCACAGTTTGTAGAGATTTCAGTTCATAATCAGCTGGTTCCAAGGCAGTGTGGCATGGTAGACAGGCATTGCAGAGAAGAAACAGTTTATTGCGAGGTGAAGGTAGCAAGGTAACAAGGGATGACCACAGCTCTTTCAATCCCTTATATCTTACCCAAGCTTAGGGCAGGTAGCACTCACACCCTGAATCCTAGTGCCCTTGATCCTAGCATTGCACCGTGAATCGCTTCCAGCATCACACACTCTAGGTGCAGCCACCTCTGAAAAAACCCCACCTATGGCTCCAAGAAGTTTTAGGGGGACATCTAAACACAAACCACAACAGTCATATTCTATGATCTGTTTAATGATTCATTGCATTCTGCTTCCCAGTATCTTCTCACAGGTTTTTGCATCTATGTTCATTTTAGAGATTGGCCTAGAGTTTTCCTTTTTTATTAAGTCCTTGTCTGGTTTTAGTATCAGGGTAATGCTAGCTTCCAGGAATGGGTTTGGTAGTGCTCCTTTCCTTTCAATGTCATTCAAGACTTGAGGAGTACTGACATTAAATCTTCTCTGAAGTTATTTTATAATTCTGCAGTGAATCAACCAGATCCCAGGTTCTTCTTAGTTCACAGTTTTGTTTTTCATTGCTATCTCTATTTCATTCCCCATTACTGGACTGTTCCATATTTCTATGTCTTCTTGGTTCAGTTTTGGTAATTCATATTTATCTAAAAATATGTTCATTTCTTCTAGATTCTCCAATTTATTGAAATACTCCAACACTTATTATTCTCCAAGTTTTTGGTGATAGCAATCATAAAGGGAATGAAATAGTATCACATTCTAGTTTGGATTTTCATTACCTGCATGCTCTATGATTTTGAGCATATCATCATGTACCCATTGGCTACCAGTATATCTTATTTGGAGAATTTTATCTTCATATCCTCTGGTTATTTAAAAACCTGGACTATCTTTGTATTACTGAGGTTTAAAATTCTTTGATTTGGATGCAAATCTCTCATTAGATCCGTGACTTGCAAATATTCTCTCCAAATCTGTGATGTGTATTTTTACTTTCCCAGTGATATATGTTGAAGCACAAACGGTTTTAGTTTTGATGATACCCAACTTATGAATTATCTTTTTCATTACTAGTGCTTTTAGTATCATATCTATGCAAATATTGCCTAATACATGATCACAAAGACTTACTCCTAGGTTCTCTTTTAGGAGTTTTATCTTAGCTACATGACCCACTTTTGAAAATTAATTTTATTGGCACAATTTAGATATATATACAATTGTCCCTGGCTATATCACGTTTCACTTATTGTGGCTTCACTGTATCACAGGGTTTTAATAT
>NW_004955752.1:11900-17298 GCF_000276665.1 Chinchilla lanigera
TAAAGTATTAAAAATGTTAATTCAAACATACTAAAGAATACTAAATTAAAATAGAATACAGTATGTATTTCATCAGTGGATGAATACCATACCATACACAATGGAAATTCAGTATGCCACTACCACTTGCACACGTTTGCCAGTGTGAAATTCTACATGGCACACTATTGGCTGATGGAATGGAAGATTACCAACCACAGTACCGTGTTCTGTATCCTGGGCGCTGATTGCCTTAGTGACCATAGAATCTGTTTGCTCTCCTACACTGTGCCCATATGTTCAGCATCTCTACTTGTGTTTGAGAGCATATGAAGTGTTTATAAGAGTGTAGGAAACATTAATAAGAGAGTGGGAAAGGTTTATAGGCATGTAAGAAGGGCTTATAAAGCCTTAAAATATATATAAATAAGAAAATAAATAGTGACACCGCTACTTCATGGATTTTCACCTATTGAAGGGGTCTCTGGAACGTAACCCTATGATAGGTGAGAGATCACTGTAATGATCACACTCATCATAGGGAATTTGTACCTGTACATGATATATCTTAGCTCCTCTTTTTTTCCCCATTCCCTTCCCCCTCTTCACTCAGTCTTTCCCTCCTTATTTACAACGCTGTGTTTCCATTTTATCCTTTTTCCTCATATTTTTCTTTTCCTCTCTACCTTCCAATTCCCCTTTCCTTTTGAATAGTTACTTCTTATTTCACAATATCTGTTATATCTCTTGGGTCTTATTTACACTTTCTCACAGGAGCGAGGTAATGTGATATTTACACATATGTGTCCAATATATTTTACTTAAGAGTGTGGTCTCAAGGCCCATGCATTTAGCTATAAATGTCTCAAGTTTATTCATATTCAAGGCTGAGTCGCACTTGCATAAAAAAAACCACATTTTTTATTCATTCATTGGTTGATGGGCGTTTGGGTTGTTTCTAACATTTAGCTATTACAAACTGTGCTGCTGTAAACATGGATGTGCATATATTGTTATGGTATGACTCTTTTCATTCTTTTGATAAGATATCAAGAAGGAGAATAGCTGGGTCTAGTGGAACCTCTAGTCTTAGATTTTTGAGAAATCTCCACACTGATTTCCACACTGGTTGCACTCTCTTCAAGAGTGGAGGAGGGTTCAGTTTTTCCTCACAGCCCCAGCAGCATTAGTTATTGGTTAATTTCTTGATAGAAGCCATTCTTCCTGGAGTGAAATGGAATCTCAGTGTTTTAATTTGCATCTCTACAATGATCAGTGATGTTGAATATGTTTTTCGTGTATTTATTTGGCATTTGTACTTCTTCTGACAAGCATCTATTCATTTCAAATGCCCATTTTTGGACTGGGTCTTTAAACTTTGGGGGGTGTTGATTTTTTTCAATTCTTTATATGTTCTAGATATTAGTTTTTTGTCTGAAAAACAGCTGGCTAAGAATTTTACCCACTCTTGCCAGGCGTGGTGGTGCAAGAGTGTAATCCCAGCACTTGGGAGGCTGAGGCAGGAGAATCGTTGCAAGTTTGAGGCCAGGCTGAGCCACAAAGTGAGCTCAAGGTCAGCCTGAACTGCATAGTAAGACCCTGTCTCAAAAAAAAAAAAAAAAAAAGAATTTTACCCACTCTGTCAGTTGTCTTTTTATTCTGTTGGTGATTTATTTTGCTATGCAAATACTTTTTAATAAGATGAGATCCCAGTTGTTGATTCTTTGTAGTATTTTCCATTCAGTTGGGGTTTTGTACATGAAGTCTTTGGCTACATCTATGCCTTCAATAGCCATGACCCATTTAGAGTTTTTGTGTATGGAATTAAGGAGTCTTATTTTATTCTTTTGCATGTAGATATATAGTTTTCCCAATGTCATTTGTAAAAAAAATGTTTCTCCATTGAATTTCTTTGGCGTCCTTGACAAAAACCCAACTTACCATAAAAAGGGATATTTCTTTAATAATAAATTCTTCAGTAAATTCTATTGTACTGACTTATAGCCTATCTTTAATTCTCATACCACACTGTTTTCATTACTATAACTTTATCTTAAATTTAAAACTTGAGCAATATAAATCCTCCAAATGTGTTAATCTCATTCAAGATTATTTTTATTATTTAAGTCCCTTATATTTCCATGTGAAATTTCAGGGCAACTTGTCAATTTCTGCAAAAGCAAACATTTTTTGATATAGTTAAAAGTATCATTCTAGATAAGGAATCCAATGTCTTTGCAAATCATTTGAAAAGATCCATATTCTAAAATAGTACAAAGACACCTTTTCTTAACATATCATGTATCCATAGTAAACTTTTCTATAACTATGCCTTATATGTATTTCTGTTAAGGACGAGTCTTAGCATTAGAAATGGTGTTTGGGGTTGATGTTGGAATGCTGAGATAATTTATAGGGGGCTGACCAGAATGATGTCAGTTGTTTGCAATGATCTTACCTCTCCACTTCCCAGCTATGGTCAGAGAGCACAGCATTCCTGAGCGAGAATTTTGTGAGGGGTGGGAAGCAAAGTTAGGACCTGAAGGAATATTAAATTTAGTATCATATTACTTCATCATGTGACAGACTTATAGCAATTTTGCATGCTGTTTCTATAGATCTTTCCATATGTATATTCTAAAGTTCAATTTATAAGTTAATAGTCATTCTAGACATAATGATTGACATATTTATTTATTTTTTAAATGAAATTTATTGGTATAATTTAGAAATACTTAATGGTCAGATTCAGCATAGGGACTTTGTACCTGTACATGTTATATCTTAGTTCCTCTTTTTTTAATATATTTATTGAGTTGAAAAGTGTAATCATCCTTTTGAGAGAAAAATAAATCGGATTTGGCCAACTGATTTGGAAATTATGATTTTTTTCAGAATACATTAGAGATGTTTTCGATAAATTGCTAATTCTACAGCTCTAAAATTTTGGTAAAATTATTTTTAAATTATGTGATAAGACAAAAGCATTTTATAAAATATTCTGGTAAAGTTGTATTGAAAGTATTAAAATTTCTATTTTTCCACATTATAATTTTTGTTTAAAATATTGGCCTTGGCCTAAAAATGTTGCCTGTAAGTAAAAGAATAACTGGATTATTTAATAATTATTTGATAAGTCTTAGTAAAACTTTTTATTTTATCTCAAAACTTAAAATTTCTCTCAGTGTTGGAGGAGACCTCAAAGCTTAAAACAGTAAACATTTATAATCTCATAGTTTCTATGGGCTAGGAATCTGGGTGTGGTAAAATTGTATAACTATGACAGAAGTTGTCTATTTAGCTACTTAACTGAGGTAGCATCTTTCTTTAAGACCAAACTCAGAGGATTTTCTTTCAAAGTCACTTACATGGTTGTTAGCAGGATACAGTTCCTTGTAGGTTATTGAGCAGATAGCTTTTGACCCTTGCTGGTTATTGGCCAGACGCCTCCCTCAGTTCCTTGCATGTACGTGTCCCCATAGAACAGTTCAAAGCACCATAGCAGGCTTCACTCAGAGTGAGAGAAAGAGAGAGAAAGCCATGGTCTTTTTGCAACCTGATCTTGGAAATGGTACTGCTGCATTCCTTTTTCTCTCCCAGCTTTCTAAAGGTATAATTGACAAATTAAAGTTCGTTTTTAAAATTTTTTAACTTTTTTATTTTAAAGAGAAAAGAAAAAAACAAAATAACAGAAACAAAACAACAAAAAACTATAAAAATGATACAAAATTTCAAAACAAGAAGATAGGAAATCAGCAGTGGTTGTTGTATTACTTATTGCTATCTTCAAGGTAGTTGCTCAGATTACCAGATATAGGTATGCAAGGTTGATCAAATAATTAAACATTAGCTGTTCCTTTAGAAAAACCAATACAAATTAGTAGTACAGTTATCTTAGCTATCTTTCGTGTGTCTGTGTGTATGTATGTATGTGTGTGTGTGTGTGTGTATATATATGTATATTTCCCTTTTTTCTTTCTTTTATTCTTTCCATCATCCTAGTTGTTCTTCCCTCTTGAGCAATTTCTTTCCCTTTCACAATATCTATTGTACCTTTCAGTTTTATTACTCTTTCAGGTTCTTGCACTAGGGAGACAATACAGTGTTTACACATGCGGGTCTGATTTACTTCACTTATGCGTATGGTCTCTACTTGTATCCATTTACCTATAAAAGTCTCGAGTTTATCTTTCATTATAGCTGAATAACACTCCATTTTATAAACATACCACATTTTTATTATCCATGCCTCAGTTGATGGACATTTGGGTTGTTTCCAAGATCTAATAAACATGGGTGCACATATAATACTGTGGTATGATGTTTTTTATTCTTTTGGGAAAATACCCAGAAGGGGAATGGCTAGGATAAATGGGATCTCTAATCCTAAATTTTTAAGAATCTCCAGACTGATTTCCAAAGTGGTTGCACCAGTCTACGTTGCCAGCAACAGTGGAGAAGTGTTCCTTTTGCCCCAGAGCCCGGCAGCATGTGTTGGTGGTTGTTTTCTTGATGGTAACCATTCTTACTGGAGTGAGATGAAATGTCAGTGTTTTTCAACTTGCATGTCTCAAATGATCAATGATGTTGAACATTTTTTCATGTATTTATTTGCCATTTGTATTTATTCATCTCAGAAGTGTGTATTCATCTCAGATGCCCATTTTTGGAGTGGGTGTGTGAATTTGCGGGGTCTAAGTTTTTCAATTCTTTATATATTCTAGATGTAAGTCCTTTGTCTGAGGGACAGTTAGCTAAATGGTTTTCCCACTCTGTCATTTGTCTTTTCACTCTACTGGTGATTTCTTTCGAAGCACAAAGGCTTTTCAATAGGATGAAATATCAGTTGCTGATTCTTTGAAGTGTTTCCCATGCAGTTTGGGTTTTGTTCATGAAGACTTTGCCTACCACTATGTCTTCAAGATTTTGACCTACTTGCTCCTCCAGTAGATTTAGTGTTTCCGCTTTACTGTTTAAAGCTTTGGTCCATTTTTACTTTAGTTTAGTGCAATGGTGATAGACATGAATCTAGTTTTAGTCTTCAGCATATAGAGAGGCAATTTTTTCAGCTCCA
This sequence comes from Chinchilla lanigera, assembly GCF_000276665.1. Taxonomy (NCBI): domain Eukaryota; kingdom Metazoa; phylum Chordata; class Mammalia; order Rodentia; family Chinchillidae; genus Chinchilla; species Chinchilla lanigera. The sequence goes on from NW_004955752.1 coordinate 16,954, forward strand.
TTTATTAAAGACGTTGTTTTTCTATCAGTGAACATGTTTGGCCCCTTTGGCAATGATGAGGTGGCTGAGTTTGTTTGTAGTTGTGATTGCATCTTCTAATCTGTTCCACTGATCTTCTGATCTGATTTTTTTTTTTTTTTTTTTAGTACCATGATGATTTTATCACAGTAGCTTTGTAGTATAATTTCAAGTGAGGGATTGTGATGCCTCCTGCCTTTCCTCTGTTGCCCAGGATTGCCTTTGCTATTTTAGGTCTCTTCTATTTCCAAATGACTTTTAGAAATGTTTTCTTTAGATCTGTGAGGTATGCTAATGGTATTTTGACCAGGATTGTGTTAAATCTGT
>NW_004955752.1:17398-21591 GCF_000276665.1 Chinchilla lanigera
TTGGCAATGATGAGGTGGCTGAGTTTGTTTGTAGTTGTGATTGCATCTTCTAATCTGTTCCACTGATCTTCTGATCTGATTTTTTTTTTTTTTTTGCCAGTACCATGATGATTTTATCACAGTAGCTTTGTAGTATAATTTCAAGTCAGGGATTGTGATGTCTCCTGACTTGCCTTTGTTGCCCAGAATTATCTTTGCTATTCTAGGTCTCTTCTGGTTCCAGATGAATTTTAGGAATATTATCTGTACTTCTGTGAGGTATGCTGATGGTATTTTGATCGGGGTTGCATTAAGCCTGTACAAGAATTTTGGAAATATTGCCATTTTCACTATGTTAGTTCTTCCTATTCATGAGCAAGGAACATCTTTCCATTTTCTGATATCCTCTTCAGTTCTCCTTTTTTAGAGTACTGTAATTTTCAACATCTAAATCTTTTACTTCCTTTGTTAGATTGTTTCATAAGTTTTCACGTTTTTGGATGCTGTTGTGAAGGATGTGGTTTCCCTAGTTTTTCTCTCAGTGAGTTTGTTGTTTGTGTACAAGAATGCTATTGATTTTTGAGTACTGACTTTGTATCCTGCCATGCAACCAAATTTGGTTATTAACTCTAGGAGTCTTTTGGTGGAGTTTTTGGGGTCTTTTATCTAGAGTATGATGTCATCTGCAAATAATGATAATTTAATTTCTTCCTTTCATATCCTTATTCCTTTTATTTCTCTCTCTTGTCTAATTGCTCTGGCTAATGTTTCCAGAACTATGTTGAAAACAAGTGGTGACAGTGGACGTCCTTGTCTTGTTCCTGATTTTAGAGTGAATTCTTTCAATTTTTGTCCATTTAGTATGAGGTTGGCTGTTGTTTTGTCATAGATGGTTTTTATCAGATTGAGATAAAGACCATCTATTCCTATTTTCTGTAGGGTTTTTATCATGAATGAGTGCTGGACTTTATCTAAAGCATTTTCTGCATCTATTAAGATGATCATATGATTTTTGCTCTGGCTGTACTGATATGGTGCATTACATTTATTGATTTGCATATGTTGAACCATTCCTGCATTCCTGGAATAAATCCCACCTGGTCATGGTGTATAATCTTCTTGATGATATATTGAATTCTGTTTGCTAATATCTTATTGAGGATTTTTGCATCTATGTTCATTAGGGAGATTGGCCTGTTCTTCTCTTTTTTGATTGTATGTTTCTTTGGTTTTGGGATCAGGATAATACTTGCCTTCAGGAAAGAGTTAGGAAGTATTTCTTTCCTTTCAGTTTCATTAAAGAGTTTGAAGAGTATTACCATTAGATCCTCTCTAAATTTCGGGTAGAATTCAGCAGGGAATCCATCAGGACCTGGGATTTTCTTTGTTGGTAAGTTTTTAATCACATTTTCAACCTCACTAACTCTCATTGGGTTACTCAAAATTTTTATAACTTCTTGATTCAACTTTGATAATTCATATGTATCTAGGAATCTGTCCATTTCTTCTGTGTTTTTCATCCTATGAGAGTAAAGATTTTTGAAGTAAGTATTGATGATCTTCTGAATTTCCACAGAATCTCTAATGAGTTTACCCTTATCATTCCTCAGTGCATGAATTTGAGTCTTGTCTTTTCTTCTTTGATAAGGTTGGCTAAGGGTTTATCTATTTTATTTATTTTGTTACCTAATTTTAGAATTTATTCGAATGGTCAGAGGTAACAGGTTAATGATTATCATAGTTTATCAATAGTTAAGTTGTATTTGAAACTATTGTTCTTACTAACTACACTACTTTAGCCAGGATGTCATACATGTTGTAAACAGTTTTTCTTCCCTGAATGATAGTGTCCTGGGTCTCAGGTCTTGGGATTTCTGTCAGTTTACTTGACAAAGGGATGTATCCTTACACTCCTCTCAAAGACCCTGCCATCCCTGAGACAATTCCCTTAAAATGTGAATCAAAGCGAGGCATAGAGGTGCATATCTATAATTCCATCACCCTGAGAGACTGAGGCAGGAGGATTACAAGTTCAAATTCAGCCTGAGCAGTTTTGTGACATAGAGAGATCCAGTCTCAATTTTTTTTGTTAAGATCTGGAGGTGCAGCTCAGTGCAAAAGCCCTACGTTCAATCTTCAACCCTTAGTACCTTTCCCTTAATATTATCCAAACTAATCCTCTCTTCCTTTCAGTTGTGGGTGTCAGGTATTGTTTCCAGCAACAGAAATACTGATACAAAAATTTGGTACTAAAGAAGTGTGGTTGTTGCTGTGACTGTACCTGACCATGTAGTTTAAATGGTTTTAGAACTGGTTTGTAGGAGTTTGGAAAGGTTTGGAGAGGTATGCTAGAGAAGCCCTGAAATGCTGTGAGCAGAGTCTGATGAGTGATTTTGGTTGGAGCTTAGGCCAGAGTGCTGATAGGAATGTGGACAGTAAAGGCCATGGTTAGGAAAACAAGAATTCCATTGACTATTGGACTAGAAGGCATGTGTGTTACATCTGATGGAATATTTGTCTACATATGATCCATTCCCTGAGACTCTGTGGAAGACCAAGATTAATGGTGGTGGGCTAATTTATCTAGTGGTGGACATTTCAAGACAGCCCAGTCCTCAGGCATGCATCCTGCTGACTGCTTTTAGCCAGATTTATAGTGAAAATATGAGGGAAAAGCTAGGGCATAAATTTTGGAAAACTTTAAATTTTAGTTCAGAAGGAACCACACATAAAATTGGGGCCAAAGAATATGGTTGCTATGAACATTAGAATGATTAAAAAGAAGCCAAGTCCTTTGCACTGGAACAAAATAGGAAAAGTGCCTTGAGGGTATCTCAAAAATTGTCCAGACTCCAAGTCCCAGGGTGCAGTAATGTACACCTTTCATTTAACAAGTAATCCCCAGGGTCCTAGCTCAAGAAGGGCCTCCTATATTAACTATCCTCTGTATACATACATACAAAATTTCTCCTTCTTTTGCTATTTTGTAAAAGGTTGTCTGTCTGTTATTTTTTTCCTCCTTTTATTTTTAAAATAAAAAAGAAGGGCCTCCTAAGGAATTCTTTTCACTGTGCTCAGCCAACCTGGCACTTAGAGGCAGCTGCAGCAGTGCTTCAAGAGGCCCTAGCTACTGCTTTCACTGACAGCAGATTTGGCATTGATCATGTGATGCCAGTATTACCAGCATGTAGAATGCAAGAGTTATGGAGTCATAGAAGATTCCATCCAGATTTCCAAGGAAGGCCGGGGAGGTCAACAATGTTTTCCTGAGAAGGCAGTGAGTAAAACTATGAGAATGAAGGCAATGGTGCAGTATAGACCCCAGAAAGTTGCAGATTCCAGGAATGCAGAAAGCCTGTTAGTGAAAGTCGTCAGTAGAGCCAGCCCAAGAAAGAGCATGTGCAGGATGCACCCAGCAAGAGAGTGGGGTTGTCTAGGCTCTTTGGAACTCATATCTCACTGCTATATTCCCTGGATGCTGGACATGGAGCTACGAGACTTAGTGTTTGCTCTGCTCGGTTTTGGTTTTTTTTGGTCTAATTATTTTTTAGTCTCTTGTTCTCTTTCAGAATAGGAATGTTTACCCTGTGCATTGTACCTTGGGATTTTGTACCTTGCATTGTATTTTTATATTGGTTCATGGCTAAGAGTTTTCCTTGGACTTTTGAAAAATGATGGAGTTGTTGAAACTTCGGGGAGGGGATTATTGTGTTTTCAGTTGTATTCAAGATAGTTGTATTGTTTGACCTTGTGTTTATTTGAGGATTATATATGGTTTAGGGAGGGGTGCTTGTATATCAATTTGATAAGGGATGGAATGTGATGGTTAGGCTTGACTGTGTCAACTTGATTGGCTTGGAAGCCACCCAGAGGACTGGTGAAATACATTTCTGGGTGTATCTTTGTGTGTCAAGGAGGTGTGACCTTGGGGACCGTATCTGGTCCTTTGCCTCTTCCTTTCTGGTATTACTCTCCTGCTCTGCTTCCTGGCTTCCATGACCAGCTTTTCTTGAGCAGTTTTACTCCACTACTCCCTCCATTATGTTTTTTTGGGGGGGTATTGGGAATCGAACTTAGGACCTCGCACTTGTTAGGCAGGCACTCTTCTGCTGAGCTATATCCCTGGCCCACTACCTCCACTATGATATTTCTGTCTGGAAGCCTACTGACTATGGACTGAATTCTCTTTAAAAAATGAGCCAAATTAAACCACT
>NW_004955752.1:21691-25809 GCF_000276665.1 Chinchilla lanigera
CCTGCCTGGCAAGTGCAAGGTCGTGAGTTCGGTTCCTGATACTGAAAAAAAAAAAAAAAAAAAAAAAAAAAAAAAAAAACACCACTCCTCCTTTAAGTTGTGTCAGGTATTGTGTCCAGCATTAGGAAAGCTAATAGAGGTTTTAATATTTATTATCTTATGTCAGTAGGGAATAAAAATTGAATTTCAATTCAGTTTTGCTATGGAGAAATATGACAAAGTAATAAAAATAACAAAAACCTTAATCAAAAAAGATATAACATTAGGATAAAATCCTATGGGAATATATAATGGATATAAGAATTTAAGGAATAGAAGGAATGATGGAAACATTTTGCCCTTAGAGAAAAGTTAAGCCATTTATTTTTTAAACATATGGTTGGTTATGAGTAACAAATCACTGTGGTATTCAGATTCCATTAGATGCATTTAAATAAGTAATTGGATCATTTGATTTTAAATGTCAGTCTACCATACTAGCAATTATATCTTTTGCAACTGTTTAAACTTATGATGAAAAATTTAGAGGTCAATCCCAAAATATATAAGGAGATACATCAATTTTGTTTTTCCAAATTTGTGAGAGCATGCCAGCAAAATGTTTGCATCCCCTAAATGAGACTTTGAAATTAGCTTCAATATATAAATTACACACGTGTACACACACATACACACATGTGCACACACAATTATGGCTGTAGTAACTGTCACACTCTTGAAATCTCACCATTGGAGATGGTGTTGGTGTAAGCAATTTACGATGCAGAGGAGGATAGGAGGTAATAGCAGGATTAAACAGTGAGAGGCAGCATGCCATTGTGCAAAGAGCAGTGGTTTTGGAGTGAAATAAACCAGGGTTTGGAATATTGCTACTTTTTAGCTGTGTGACCTCATAGGAATAAGCACAAGTCTCTGAGTTATGGTTTTCTCAGCTGTGAAAAATAAGAAATACCTTCTAAGCTGAACTATTGTTGAAGTCAATGTAAGATTTCTAGGCTACTGCCTGGCAATAGCTATATAATTGCTGGTTCTTTCTCCTGTATTTCTGAGCTTCAATACCAGGAACAACGCCTGAATTCTCATTGTACTCTTTACCCAGAATAACCAATCTGTCCTCTTTGGAAATATATTTATGTTTCCCTAGTATAGTTTTCAAAGTAGGTAATCAATCAAAATTTCTTTAAATGAACTGAATTACATTTTCAAACATAGAATTCTATCTCTAAACATATTAAAAAAGGAAGAATGATGCAAATCTTGTGGATATTCAGTATATTCTAATATATTTGAGTCGATGTACTGGTATCTGGAAATGATCTGTTGGTTTTTTAGACTCCTATATGAGCTTAGTTTTTTGTATGTGTTTTCAGCAATAAGCAGCTATGTCCTTTTAAAAATGTATTAGGCCAAGTTATAAACCACAGGCAACTTTTTTAAATTTAGGAGGCCTTCTTGTACTCTATTGCATCTGTTCTCCTCATAATTTTATTGAAACATTTTGAAAACAGCTCAAGGACCCTCATTGCTATCATTCCACCCGCTGGTTCTCAGGCAACCTCAGGCTAGGAATTATTATTTAATAACTTAAGAGAGAAGTTATTGAATATAATCCTGTCAACAGGTGTTTTCCATTCATTTATTATCAATTCATTGTCTATTCATCCAGTTAGTCTTTCATTTCTGTTTGAGCAACTACCACGTGCTAGGCATTCTGGTAGATGCTGGGTACAGAGAGATAAATGATTGTCCAGTGGTGGTGCAAATACCACAAAGTACACAATTCAGTTTGAGTGCTGTGGCAGCAACTGAACTCTGAAGATCAGCAAATAAAAATCACAGGTCAGATTTGGTTAAACTGGATGAGCTGTCAATTGATAAAGAGGCAGGTAGTCACTGATACATTTCTTCACTCAGCAAATATGTGTCTGTTGTCTGCTAGATGCTAGGTGATGTGATTATAACAGTGAACAATGTGGACAGGTAATTTGATTTGTAGAAATCTATTTCAGATAATATAAATTGAATTAGAAGATATAGACGCAGCTTTTGTCTAGAACTTCCCTAAATATATTATGTTCAGGTTTTCATTCATTTGTGTGGCACTAGCCTTTCACTTTGTATGATAGACCAATCAGACTCTTCTCTTGTTTACTTTCAGTATCTGGTGGTGATGCCCTCTCTGTTCTCTATCCCACTATGACTTTCAAAAGTATTCTTAGCTCAGCCCCTGGCTGGGTGCCTTTTGTTTGTTTGTTTTGGTATCGAGCCCAGGGCTTCATACATGCTAGGAAAGTGCTCTAACTGAATTAGAACCCCAGCCCAGGCTGGGGGCTGAGTGCTTTTGTGTCAGATATGACCTTCACTTGGAGATAATGGTTCTGCCTCTTCCCAGCTTTCCAAAACTTTTAGGACTTTTGCACTACAGTAATGTGCACTTAATGACACATAGCCCTACAGATGTTTTTTAATTCAGGTGTGTGTCCTTCATTGCCTTAGAGATTGTTAGCTCCAGTAGAGCAGGCAGGGGCTTATATTTGTTTTAGCTCATTTCAAAATATCAGTGTAACATACTCTGACTGTACAGCATATGCTCAAATGTTGACTTGCTCAGATCCTGAGTGCATGGCCACACCCAGGTCAAAGGAGCATGTCTGTTCAGTTTCACATTTCTCACAAAATCCAAGCTCAAGGTTATTTTGTCTGCAATCAAACTATAAGGATAATTTCTTACCAGCTTTGGACAGAAACTTATGCACTCTCTCAGATCTCCTGCCAGCAACCACCCCTCTTAGCGAACTGGAAAACTTTATAACGTAATTCAAAGGGAGAGTAGCAGGCACAAATCAAGTGAGAGCAGAGCTAAAAATATCCCTTAAGGCAAAAGGAGAAATCTTAGATTGTAGGGCAGGCTAGTTGGAGGACTATTAGGACAGGGGCACGTTTTGGCGTCTTTCCCATTAATTAGTAAGTGCTTCCGTTATTTAAGTAGAAGATCACCTCTCTGTCCCTTTGATGGGAAAGCAACAGAAAATCACTGTGACATACATACCTCAAGAGAAGCAAGATCACTCATTTTTCCTGGCATCTCAAGGGAAGCCTGCCTCAACTGGAATTATTTCTTTTCTTAGAATTCAGGACACACTTTTCAAATGTTGGTATGTATCAGAATCATATGGGGCATTTGTTCAAAATGCAAATTTCTGGAGCTTACCAGACGTATCCATTTCTGAGCCTTGACAAAAGACAAAAGTATGTCTGTATCACCTGGGACATGGGAAAATCTAGAGATCTGTCTTCAATTGAGACTGTCACTCATCGATTATACCCAGTCAAAACATGTGCCTTCTTTTGCCTCACTTATCAGTAACTTACTTTTATATTTTTAACCTCCTGGGCCATATTCTCATCTTCTAGATAGCTTTTAGAAATCACCTTAGGAGTCACTAGACCTAAGTTATCCCTGATATACTCTTTGCGTGTAGCAGATGACCAAGATTTATGGCACAAAGAAATGAACAAACAAACTTATCACATAACCTCAGGCATGTTTCAATGTTTAGAACCCTGTTTGCTCATCTGTAATATGAAAATAAGTGTCTCCCAAGAAGATGGAATAACAGGTATTCACAGCCACACTTGGTTAACATATTTTTTTAAGCACAATTGACAAACTATAAATCAGAGATTTCCCCAATCTTTCCTCTTTTAATTAGTGAAAAAAAAATCTATAGATATCACCTATATGTCCTGTTTTGCCAGGCGCCAGGGAAATATAAAGCAGAACGTGCCTCTTCATAGAACATGTCTAAAAAGACTGAAGAGAGACTGTTTGAGATACCTGGAGTAGTTGGAAAATTACAGCCTGCAGCCTAAGTCTGGATTGCTACTTCATTTTGCATTGCTCATGAGCTAAAGATTTTTTTATTTTAAGAAAAAAAACCAAAATTACAAAACAAGATAATAGGAGGATAACAATGGCTAATACATTATGTATTGTTATTTTTAACAATAGTTACTCATAATAAAAGATATCAGCATTTAATTGTCCAAACAATATTAGCACATGGGGCTGGGGATTTAGCTCAGCGGCAAAAGCGCCTGCCTGGCAAGCGCAAGGT
>NW_004955752.1:26014-28046 GCF_000276665.1 Chinchilla lanigera
AACTTTTTCCTTCCTTTTTTTTGCCATTCTCCCATCCCACTTTCTCTTTCCTTTTGAAGTGTCTTCCCATTTTACAATATCTGTTGTACATTTTGGATCTTATTTACTCTTTCAGCTTCTCACACTAGGGAGACAATATAATGTTTACATATGTGAGTCTGGTTTATGTCACTTATAAGTATGGTCTGTGTTGCATCCACTTACCTATAAAGGTCTCAAGTTTATCCCTCTTTATGGTTGAGTAGTACTCCATTGTATAAGAAGACATCTATTTTATCCATTCCTTGGCTGATGGGCATTTGGGTTGTTTCCAAGGTTTAGCTATTACAAATTGTGCTGCTGTAAACATGGGTGCACATATGTCACTGTGGTATGATGTTTTAAATTCTTCTGAGAAGATACTCAGAAGGGGAATAGCTTAGTCAAACAGGACCTCCAATCCTAGCTTGCTGAAGAATCTCCACACTGATTTCCACAGTGGTTGCACCATTCTGCACTTCCACCAGCAGTGGAGAAGGGTTCCTTTTCCCCCGTAGCCCCCCTAGTATTTGTTACTGGTTGATTACTTTATAGTAGCTATTCTTTCTGGGGTGAGATGGAATCTCAGTATTGTTTTAATTTGCATCTTTTGAATGAACGTGATGTTGAACATTTTTTCATATATTTATTTTCTGTTTGTATATCTTTATCTGAGAAATCTGTATTCATCTCAGATGTTCATTTTTGGATTGAGTCTTTAAGTTTGGGAGGTCCAATTTTTTTGAGTTCTTTATATATTCTCAATAGTAATCTTTTCTCTGAGGAACAGCTGGCAAACTTTCTTTCCCACATTATGGATTGTCGCTTCACTCTGTTGGTGGTTTCTCTTTCTATTCAAAAGCTTTTAAATAAGATGGGATCCCAGTTGTTGATTCTTTGCAATAGTTCCTGTGTGATTGGGGTTTTCTTCTTATAGTCTTTGACTACACCAATATTTTCAAGAGTTTTACCTATTCTATCTTCCAGCAGATTTAACTTTAATATTTAGATCTTTGATCCATTTTGAATTTAGTTTATTGCATGGTGAAAAATATGGATCCAATTTCAATCTTTGGTGAGTACAAAACTAGTTTTCCCAGCACCATTTATTAAAGAGGCTATCTTTCTTTCAGTGAATGTTATTGGCATCTTTGTCAAAGATAAGGTGGCTGAGTATGTCTGCAGTTGTTTTTGCATCTTCTAATCTGTTCCATTGATCTTCAGTTTTTTTTTTTTTTGCCAGTACCAAGCTGTTTTTATAAGAATAGCTCAATAGTATAATTTCAAGCCAAGGACTGTGATGTCCCTGTCTTGCATTTGTTGCTCAGTATTGCTTTTGCTATTCTAGTTCTCTTCTGGTTCCAAATGAATTTTAGGATTGTTTTCTCTAGTTCTATGAAGTATACAATTAGTATTTTGATCAAAATTGCACTAAATCTGTATAACAGTATTAGAAGTATGGCCATTATCACTATATTGGTTCTTCCTATTCAAAGGCAAGGAATGACTTTCCATTTTCTGATATCTTCTTCAATCTCCTTTTCCAGAGTACTGTAGTTTTCAATGTAGAGATCTTTTACATCCTTAATTAGATTACATTCTTTAAATGGATGAAAAAAATCAAAAGGACTTTTTTGGCATTTAATAATTATAATATTTCAAACTTCAGCTCTCATAAAGTTTTACAGACACACAACCATCTATTCTGTTCATATATTGTCTATGGCTGCTTCTGTGTTACAGCATCAGAACTTGATAGTTAACACATAGCATAGAAAACTCAGAAGAAATGGACAGATTCCTAGATATGTATGAATTACCAAGGTTGAATCAAGAAGATATCAAATTCCTGAATAGCCCAATATCAATTAATGAGATTGACAGCGTGATTAAAAACCTACCAACAAAGAAAAGCCCAGGCCCTGATGGATTCACAGCAGAATTTTACAAGAAATTCAGAGAAGATTTAATACCAACCCTTGTCTTGGTTACTTTTCTCTCATTGCTGGAACAA
>NW_004955753.1:0-25825 GCF_000276665.1 Chinchilla lanigera
ATTTTCCAGGCAGAAGTGCTTTCCCACCGAAAGTCACCCCGAATTGACCAAGTGCTGGGGAGCTCCATTCACATTAAACACACTCACGAGAAATGGATTCACAAATGCTACTTCTCTATGTCAAATGGTGTAACTTTAAAAAATGTAAAGGGTGATGATCATGCTGTCCATTTCACCTTTTTAAAAATTTTTTAATGGTTCTGGAATCTGGTAAGACCCTTAATTTCTTGTTGAAATTATTGTAACAGCCAATTCAATTTCTTTCTTACTTCCATTCCAGTTTCTCTTAAGTCAGAGTGCAAAGGATGAGGTTTGCGTAACTCACTAGTGGATAGTGGAATAAGTTTAGTGTTTCCCCAGCAATGTTGAAAAAAGAAGAAAAGAGCATAGGATGGGATCACAATCTATCACACAGGGAAGGGGTGAGTGTTATTGCCCGGAATGCTTTCCTTAGGTTGTATACCTCTGGGTGTGTGTGTGTGTGTGTGTGTGTGTGTGTATGCATGCACCTGCACACTCTCACTGGTTGCAGATATAAAGTGAATGTGCTTTTCCTCTCGATCCTCATCCTCTGCCCTTGTCTGTTGTTTCCCGGTGCTGCTGCTAGGTAACTTAGGATCATAACATTGAATCAGGTGATGACAATGTTACTGCCTTTTTGGTTCTTTGTCTAAACTCTCTAACAGGGCCAAGAAGAAGGCCTCAGTTGGTGCTAGTACAGCTTTAATACTAAGTTTCTCTCTCTCTTTTTCTCCTCTATTTTCCTTTGTCCATTTTTAACATAATGAGTACAGTCCTCAGGCTCAAAGCTTTTGACAAGAAAAGTATCTGGATTGAATTTTTAATATTGCTTTGTTAATATTGGTTCCATTGTGGTCATTTCTAAGGCCAATGACACTGACTTCTCACTGATCCTTGTTATGTAAAGTTCATTTTTATATAACCCAAAGGAAAAAAGGCAGCCAATTTAAAGAAAATATCAAGGAATTTGGAGTATAGAAGGTTCACAGTTAGGGCAAAAATGTGATTGGCATATGCAAATTACTAAAGATTTTACTAAGGTTGAGAAAGAACAATTAGTCAGTTTTTCAAATCACTGCCAGAATAATCTTCCTAAAATACCAGTAAAATCCCATCTTTCTCTACACATAAAATCCCTGAACAGTGTCCTGCAGCCTACAGGACATGAGGCCTGCCTCCTTTTCCAAATTCATCCCATTCTAACACCTCACCCACATCCAAAGTCTGCCTTGTCTGCTGAAATGCCGTCCTCTGCCCTGTGCAGACGGCAGCCCGGCCCCAAGCGTGCCTGTCACTCCACTCTCCATTCCCTAGAGGTTCCTTGCGCAGCCACCATGCTGCCTGTTATTGCCACGACCTCCAAGTCTTTTCCAGAGCATTTTTTATTTACCTAAAGAACAAAGTGCTTATTTATTGTTATTTCTTAAGTGCCTAGGATAATTCTTGGTGCATTCACAGGGTAGACACATAAAAACATTTGAGAATGCATAAATTCCTCATAATAGAAGATGTACTTGGACCAAGACCAAGACCAGATATAATTTAGGAGCAAATTACAAACCCTGAATTTGCTTCATCAGCATTGTGAGAGCCACAGGAAAAGTGAAATTAGTAGGAATAATACCAATGCAAATACCAATATTTAGTTAAGTATTTACCAAGTGTGTGGCCCCACAACGCCCCATGAAGAAGGAGAAATCTTTGCAGTGCGTCTGAGAGGTGGAGTATACTTATCCAAGATCAAACAACTCTTCATTGCTGAGATTAGGATGGAAGGCCAGGCCTGTAGCCACTGGATCCTGTCCCCAGGCACCAGGTGGTATGAGGGTGGATGCACTGCACTTCTACTCTCTAGGAACATGGGATTGACATTGAGAATGTCTCCCTTGATACTGCCACTCTTGGTCCCAGCCATGCCTGTGTCTGTTGAGAGAGCTCTGGCATCTTGGCCCCATTCACACCTCTCTCTCACACACAAGATTCCCAGATACCCTGCCTTCCTCCTGGGCCTTGTAATAATTTCTCAAACTTGATTCTACCCCAGTGGCCTGACCACAGGCTTCTCTCATCATTTCCTGGTCTACAAAAGCAGCCTTACATTTATAGTAAAGAGCAGGACTCTGCTGCTGGGCTGCTTTGTTCTGCAGCTCAGCTGTTTGACTTCAAGCAAAATACTTAACCCTCCAAGATTAAAAGATTATTATTTCAAAAAGCTTAGAACCATTCCTGGCACATAGTAAATATGAGCGTTTGTTTAATAAAGTGAAAACCCTCTGGATCATGTCATTTTCTACTATTCCAGGTTAACATTTGCCCAATTAAGTCTCATCAATTGTTTAGGCCCTCTTAGAGGCTGTCACTCTCCTGAATATCCTCATCAGAACACTGCAGACCTTCAGATATCTTCCAGTTTCCTTCGTTCTTAAATAGTGCTTCTTTGTTTGGGGACTACTGTAAGTGCTATGGGACAAGAACAGATAGATAGTACAATCATTGTCAGTAAGAGCGGGCAGGGCAAGGGATTGTGGGAGAGACTGTGGCAGGGGCTGGTGCTGGTGGTGGTGGTGGTGGTTGTAGCTCTTGGGGTTAGGTAAGATGTGTGGCACAGATCATAAAGGTGTGCTCAGGTTGGTGGAAACTAATGTTTCCTTGACTTCCCTTCTGTTTGTCATTTACTATTCTGTCTGCTGGGTGCCCAGCCTTGCTGAAAGGTGAGTGATTGAGGACTCAGCCCCATTAGTGAACAACCTGAACTGTGACCCTTGCAAAAATCCTGAGAAGATATCAATGCCAAGGCAGAAGTCTTATCAGAGAAGCAGCCACAAGGATGGGACAGACTTAGTGAAGAGGGGGCACTTCAGGGACCAGGAGGTGCCTGCGTTCCTGTTCGCTTTAAGTCCCAACAAGATTAGACCTGCTGGTTCTGAGTTGAGCACTTATTGGAGGAGATCCCCAGATATGAAGGAGACCTGGTGCTCATTGTCTCAGCATGGTCAAGCTGGGCCTAAAAGGGACACAGTGTTGTAGGGGTCTTTTTGATTCTCTCAACAAGAAGCCAGATGCTCCCCAGCAGAATTCAGTGGTGGAATTCTAAATGAGCGTATGTACGCTTCCCAAACCCAGGGCTCTGGGTGCTCTACAGCAGCGATTTCTTCTTGGGGGAGGACACAGAAGGTGATAATAAGCTAGACCTGGTAGGATTTAAGTGTCGATATGATGTCAGCAGGTGATGTTGGGACAGTAACACCGTCCCTGTGGATAGAAAAGGGAGTAAAGACATAAGGGTGAGAAAGCACAAGAGGAGGACAAGATATGTTTAGAACAATCTAGGTTTGAAAGGTGGGAACATTAAGTAGTAAAATTGGCACTGTCTTTAGAAGAATCATGTCAATCTTCGCTAACTTGTTCTTAATCTCTATAAAATGTCATTGCTTATGTCCCCCTTTTGACACCAGGCCTCTGTAACTAACTGAGGTTCTGAGTGCCAGTGATCCTCGGAGAGGGAGGAGAGGTGGGGGTGGATATCAGAACCTATGAGAAAAGGTTTTACTTGGAAAGCGTCATTGCCACACAGCAACCCTGGTAACAATTGGTCAGTCTTTGACCCCCAGGACAACCACTGGCTGCTAGAACTCAGTTTTGGTCAAACATGGCATAGTGTTTGACAGTCTTAAGGATTTCTTCTGGTCTCAGATTCCACAGCTCTCTTCTCCATGTTTGCTCGTGTTGACAACATCATCTCCAAGTATGTAGTATCTAAAGGAGTTAGAATTATTTTGATTTAATTAGGAGAGAAGTGACTGCTCTTTCTATCTGACAATACAATATTACTATTGGCCACTTTGGGAATGAAATGCAAATCATTCCAATCACTATAAGTCATTCTAATTTCCCATTATTAATTAAGGTTTATATTCACAATGTCCCCCCAAAGCTTTGCCTATTCATAGATGGGGCTTTTGGAAAATGACAGATCATGGTGGCTCTATCCATTGATAAGCTCAGTAGCTGAATGTCTTGTTTGGAGGTGAGACCTGGGTGGAAGTGGGCCCTGGGCCGTGATTGGGAAGTGGGTATTCTTGTCTCTTCTTCCCTTTTCTCTCAGCTTCCTGGATGCTATGGGATGAGAAGCTGTCATCTGGCAGGCCCTCCCACCATGCTGTTCCTTCAGGCCAGTGGGCTTTGGACTGAACCCACTGGAAACTGAGAGCAGAGTAAACCTATCCTTCACATTGCAAGTGTCAGGTATTTTCTCCCAGCAATGGGAAAATAATACAACTATTTACTGTGTGCAGAACTGTAATGTGCCAAGTCATCATGGGCTATACATGAGTATGATGCAATATCTTACTGTGAGGAACCCATAATCTAGTGGGAGTCACGCCAAAACACCCTAACAGACAAGAGAATATAACACAATGGTTGAGAAGATAGGCCCTATCCGTGTTATATCAGTAAATACTTAACCACTCGTGATCTGGAGCAAATGGTGCATGTGTTTGTAGGACATGCCTACTTCCATGGTGTAAATATTCTCACTATAGCTTATTTCAAGCCACCAACATGATTTCACTGAATACAAAATTGCAATGAGGTGCTAACAGTGGACTTTCTAAAGCTGGCCTCGCTCTAGAGATAAACTCTCTGATCTGAAGTCTAAACTCTGGGATGTACTCATGTAGAATATGTACCACTTTCCTAACTCCTTTAGGTTCAAGATCTTCAACTGGAAGATGGGATGATAGTGGTGCATATATCATAGGGTCAGTTGAGAATACCATAAGCATTTAGAACAATCTCTAGTGTATGTTCTCAATAGGTGTAAACGTAATGACTATAGTTAAATACAAAGAGAAGAGAGGTATGGCTTCTGGTGGAGGGCTCTAGGATTTAAAAATGATGAATGTTTTTATAGGTGAGGATGATAGGGGTTGTGGATAGAGATTATTCCTCATTTTGAGAGTTGAGGGGACAGTATAACAAAACCAGGCAGGTAAGCAAGTACCAGCATGTTTTAAACATTTTTTGTAGCCCAGTTTGGCTAGAATATAGGTTGTGTTTCTAGGAGCAGGGAGACGGTGTGCCATGTAGAGGGGTCTTGAATCCTAGAAGATGAAACTCACTTTATGGAGCAGTGAGGAGCCACTGGCTTAGAGGTTGAAGAGTGACACAAGATCCAGTATGCCCACCAAAACCTCTAACAGTAACACAAATGCCCAGGTGATGTAAGGCGACTGCTGCAAATCACCCCTTGGGACTACATACTTATTGTATCATTAAAAACAAGTAGTGACTGGCTTCAACCAAATTGACATAGAACTAAAGAACATGGATGTGATTCTGTGCTTCAGTACATCTTTTAGGACTCCACCTGGAAACACAAGTGGGCCAATGAGCATTTTCAAATGGGTCTATCTTCCTTAGACACATCAATGAAATTTCTTATCAAGTAGATGTTACAGAGAAATATGATCTCACTGAGCAGTGTCTGTGGTTCACACAACCACTAATATAAAATAAATTGCTGCCCTTTAGAAGTGACTAGCAAATAGAACTTCCTCAAATATTATTGCATAGTGGGAGAGTGCGGCTTTCTACTGAGCTGATTGAGGGGAAAAATTGCTCAGTTGATTTTTTTTTTCCACAATGTTGCCTCTTTAGTAAACACTTTATTTTAAAATGGCTCATTTGCTCTGGATCTAATTTCTATTATTCTCAGCTTTGTTTTGCACACGATATTCAAAGAGACAAGTTTTGTTTAATGGTTTACAAATTGCTACAAATCACTCTAATTTTATTTAATATTTGTGTATACACACTGACATATGTCACCTTCCTTTATCCTTGCAGTACCCCTTTCAGGTGGAAATCACAGAATTTGAGAGTTGGAGAAATTTTAGAATATAGCATCAAGTTAAAGAGTCTCAATTTTCATATAATTCACTCATTAATTCATACAACAAATATTTCTTATATGGGTACTTGAATGAAACTATGCCAGGATTACCGATAGTGAATAAAAGAGGAAGTTCCTGTGCTTAAGGAAATTACAGTCTCAATAGTAGACAGGTAATAAACAAATTATCCAGATAATTAAAGATTGTTTTACATGCTATGGAAGGTTCTGTGACAGTGAGGATTTTAGTGGCAAACTGTATTTTAAATACTGTTGTCAGGGGGTGATATCTGAACTGGGACTTGATACTTGAACAATAAGACAGAACTAGTCTTTGAATCCACTGGGGCAGAGCACTTTGGGAAGAGGGAATTCCCAGTGCAAAGTTCAACAGTGGGTTTGGTGTGGTGAAGAAAACAAAGATGGCCAGAGTGAAACAAGCAAAGGAAACTGTGGTACAAGACAGCAGAGGAGACAAAGACAAGGTCACAAAGACTAGATCCACTTTGAATTTCAACTCAGCCACGGAAGGATTTTTAGGAGAGAGTTGCATCTACTGGGAGGTTTAAGTAGACAGTTGCATCTGCTGGACTTTCTGAGGTATCAAGTTTAAGCAGTGAGACACCTCAGGGAATTAAGCCTAGAGAGGGAAAATAACTTGTTCAAGATCATCGAGGTGGTAGTTGGTGACAGAACTGGATCTGGAACTCAGGTTTTCTAGCTCAAGGTCTAGTGTCCTTGCCATTTTGCAAATAAGGAACTGCCTAAGCAACTTTAATTATTATTCATATGAGGTCATCTGGAAAGTTTGTCATCTTTCCAGTCTTCAGAAAAAAAGCATCACAGGGAGCTTTGCACTGTGCACATGTGGGTTGGAAAAAGTGAGAGCTGTGTATACTACATAGTCACTCGGTGCACAGGTATGGCAGAAACACCTGTTTTTCTCTCTCTCTTTTTTTTTGTCTTTTTAAGACAGGGTCTCACTACACAGTTCAGGCTGGCCTTGAGCTCACTTTGCAGCCCAGGTTGGTCTTGAGCTTGCAATGATCCTCCTGTCTCAGCCTCCCGAGTGCTGGGATTATACGCATGTGCCTGGCTACATTTTTTTTTTCTACCTCAACTCCATTTCTTTTCCATTCTCCTACATGCAGATCCCTAATTTTGTTAAATATAGCGTTATGTTTTCCATCTCCTTTGCAGTTAAGAGTAGCCTAACTTTGGCCAAATGGAATTTTGATGAGGATGTCTGAGAAATTTTACTTTCCTGATAAAGTCCTATTTTATCCTACATCCCTGACATTTTCTCCAACTTTTGTCAAACCATGAATGGTAAATAAATATCCTTCTAGGTTATTCATGTGAAAAAGGTTGATAGGCCTCTGAAGATGGCCTTGTGCTCAGTCTAAGGAGCTCCATGGCTGACCAAAATAAGAATGTTCTGTGTCATTTCTTTTCATCATTACTTGAAAACATTGTCTGGCCACATTCAAGTCTTAACAGCTTTCAAAAGCATTATCTGGCTCAGAAGCAAAGATTATATTCATGTTCTCACTTTTCCAAATTGAGTTTCTCTTAGAATGTGTATTTTCTCTCTTACACATATATGCACATAGTCCTTAGATGTACCCTTGAAGCAAAGTCTAATTTTAGTGATTGCTATGTAATTTCAAGCGCCAGTATAGCAGGAAGTACCATGTGTTATTACTTAAATATTCAACATGTGTCTGACTCATGGAGTCAGAAGGATTTCTCACACCTTCCAAGGAGTAGGGCCAAAAGGAATCTCCAGACTCTCTATTGGAATAAAATCATCCCAAATGCATGATCACTGGATACCTTCCATGGGTAGCCTAACCCCAGAGTTGACCAAGAACTCCAAATAGGCATTGTCCATACAATAAGTTGTGATATTAACAAAATACTTTCACTTCCTAGACTTTGTGCTCTTCTTGTGCCATTCACCCATCAATCTATCCATGCAATACACATTTACTGTTTTCTGATTTCAATTATTCTAAGATTCTTTTCCCTTGCAGGGTGTCTGGGCAAGCAAAGAATTTGGAAGGTTACAAAGAAAAACAGACAGCAAATTAGCAGTTTGTACAATCACAACCCTGAAGCTCAGACAAGACTGTTCTTCCAAAAGAACAGTCATAGGGGTGGTCTCAGTTACCCCAATGGGTTATATGCTGAGTGCTGGGAACTTCTTACATATTTCTATTGTCACAAGATCCCTCTTATTTAGCTTATACTTTGGTGTTAAAAACAAAATTCATATAATACTGCAGACTGGTCATAGCTCACATTTGGGGAACGCACTTGTCAAAATAATTCATTTTTCTTTTAAAGTATACCTTAGCTCATTTCTTGACATTCCTTGGTTTCTTGTCCAGATGGTATCCTAGGAAACATTGGCTTAGTGGTCGTTACTGGTTCTGAGGTGGTGACTTGTAAGGATTGTCAGGTTTGGCTGGCAGAGAGGGAGAAGAGATCAATGAGTTTGTTATCCAGCAGCAGGGATATACTTTTCAAAAATGCACAGCCTTTTGAAAGTTTGGTTTCCCATCACCATTTATATTCCTGAGGAATAGATGTGTCTCCCATTCTGCAGCAGTGTTTCGTGACATTTGGATTTACAATGTTCAAGTTGAAGTCTCTAGCCCCTTGCAGTCTGTCAAAAACAGCTTCTTTGTCCATTTGTTCTTGTCTTCCACACCCAGCCTGAATATCTTTTGTAAATTTATACTTGACAACCCTCGTATTTCAGTAGCTGGCTTTGGTTTCACAATCTACCTTGCTTGCTCAGTTACATTAGCTGAAACAACAAATTTAATCCATGATGTCAATAGTAAATTATAGCAGAGGAGTAATATATGTCTGACATCATAAAGGTCAAGGCCATGGTAAAACACTGCAAATTCTGGAGCCATTGTGTTTGGTCAAACGGTGGACTCATGCTAAACACTAACATTATGGAAATCAGATTAGCCCTAAAAGCTGCATTTAGCTAATCTTATTTTTCTATTTTTTTTAAATGGAAAATTTCTAGAAGCAGAAAGCTCTTCTACTTTGTACTACACTGTGCATTTTGCTCCCATGGACATTGGCTATGTAATTATATTTTATATTTGGTAGTGGATAAATAATTAAAACGAGAATTACTTTCCTGAAAAGATTCATTTAGAGCCCACATTTTCTATTACCATAGCTGTTGGAGGGGGAGGGGACACTGCCTCCTACCTACTTAAACTACCTTGCCATTAAAGTATCTAAATTACCTCGGTGAATTCTGAGCACAGAAGTGGTTGATGAATTGCTTTTGCATAAATGCACTTTCCCTTTGCTAGAATGTAATTTTATGAAACACTCGTGTGTGCACACAAATACACACACACACACACACACTCAGCAAGAGACACACACATACCAGAGCAACCATTGAACCCGCTCAAGAAGAAAAATTGAAGGCTAGAATTTTCTCTATATAATGAAGTTTTTTAAAATGTTGCCAGTAATGTAAGCATCTCTGAAGAAAGCCCAAATGGTTTCATCTCCTGTAGGGAAGAGCAGCTCATGAATCATTGTTTCCATGCAAAAGTGTTTCATTCCTTTAACTGGGGCTATCAATTGTACTGGCTGATTTTTTTAAGTATAAAAATTTGATTCTGGTTTAAACTCATTTATTACAAGTAGAGGAAAAATAAAAGTCTTTCTACAGAGTGTACCTAAAAGCTATTCTGTGGATGAAAGAGCCTGAGAATCTGCATTCCTTTGTCCTTCCAAGGTGTTTAAATGGCTTGATCTGTCACAGGCACAGCCCCAGGAGCCAAGGAGGGTTCTTAAGCGTCAGCATCTCACTTTTGGCTCAGATGTATTTTCATTTGTTAATTAGAAGCATTTATTATAATTTCCATGTGTTCTTGCTGGATGTGTAACATGTAGGAAAGAACTGCAGTATCTGAGCCCCCAAATGCCATTTGGTAGGCTAACCGGATGTTAGGTATTATCTTATAGTGGAATCATTTGCTGCTTGTGTCCCTGAGAAGGAAAAAAAATGACTTTAGACTTCATGTGCCCAGGGATAACCAAAGAGATTATGGGGCTGTTTTCTTACATGGGTTGGAGCAATTGTTGTAAGGAATCTGGAGACAAGAAAGCTGGCTGAGTGAAAATAGCTTCCAATGCTGCACTGCTGAATCCCTACTGATCTGCTTTCCTCTGCTACTGGAGAACTGTGGGCTGAGTTTGCTTGGAGTCAAGGGGACAAGGAGAAACCCTACAGGAGGTGAAGCCAGAGAACAGAATCCCATGTGCCCACGCCCGTTTATCTACCTCACCAGCAGCTGCTTACCATGAGCAGACTGAAGAAGCCTATTGCTCAAATTGACCATGACTCAATTTCCTATAGCATTTTTGAAGAAGGAAATGACCCTGAGTCTTAAGGTTATGCTGATAAGTAACTATCTACTTTATCTCCAAAATTTCTTTAATGTAGATTCTCATAAATATCCCAAACACAACATGAACAAGATATAATTCTTGCCTTCAAGAACAATTAAAAGGGAAAATCATGACAAAAATACATGCCCTTCTAAGTCTTTTGGCATTTAATCCTTCCCTCTGTCACAGTGCTGCAAGGGAGGAGAGGAAAGTAGAAAACAGGTTTGTCATTTGTGATGGGCTTAGTCCCAGGCTACCACGGTGTACATTGATACATTGGCAGCATTATCAGCATTGACTTGTATTGATTTATATGTCAATGCGAGATCACTGGTGTGTATATCTTGTCTTCTCTCATGAACATGTAATTGTGATTCTTTAAATAATAAAATAGAAAATTTAATTTCTTGAATTTGTTTTACAAAGTAAAATAACATTCTACAAGGCAAGGTTTGATCATTTTTGACAACAATTACTTTTTTCTTTATTTTAATCCAAGAGTAAATCATGTTTCTTGAATGAATGAATAAGTGAATTGTAGCTGATACTGGGATTTGCCCATCAGTACTGGGTGGAGTTGCTTTTCGCTCTGAGAATGAAGAGAAGCTTCCAAAACTTATCCTCCTAGGTTGGCTGTAAAAACATGGACCATTTGGGTTATCCGGCTGTTTCTTTGGTTAAGCAATAAGAATAGCCAACAGTTGAGTGTGTTCCATATTCTAGGCACTGTGCTTGGCACCTTGTTTTCTGAATCTCATTCAGTACTGAAACAGCCCCACTAGTTAGGTATTATTAGTTCTACGAAAGAAAATTGGGCCTGAATAAAGCTAGGTAACCTGGCAAGGCTGCACACACAGTAGGTTGTTTACTAGCCCATGCATTAGTTTCCTTTGTGTCAGATGTGCATTCCAGATCTACCAATCCATTCACAAATACAAACTAGACTGCCTCCAACTACTGTGTCACTAACCATAACCCAACCCTCCCTCACTGCTGGTTCAACTTTCAAGTTTTCTGTATGTGCAGTATTATCCCTGCTAATTCTTTCTGCTCTACAGAGAAAACTGCCCTTCCTCCAGAATCTAGAAAGCAGAGTTTCCTGGCTCACCTCACTACCCCAAGCAAGCCTGTTAGCTGCTGCTCTTGGCAGGGGAACTGGGAGCATGACGAATGATGGCCGTCTACTCCAGGAATAAACAAACTCTTCATTATTCCATTAGCTGTTTGCCATTTCCTGCTAAGCCTAACAATTTATTAGCACTATTTAGGTTAATGTATGGCTGTATTATTTTACATATTTACTTTATATTCTTCAGGTGGTGACATATTTAGGTGTTTAGATCTTCTGTGTATTTTTCTGAAGACAGAATTGGATGAGTTTGAGAAGGTAATTCTCCCACTGCTGGTAAGACCACCACTAATTCCTCTTTGTAGAGCACCTTTTCTCTAAGGGGCTGAAGACAAATGATTGCATGGTCACTGTGAATCAAGTAGCTGGAAATGTAAGGCAGTGTTAGGAGGAAACATTTATACTTGCTCTTCAGTCTCCTTAGGCTGAAGGGGAATCTCGTGCGGTAGTACTGAACAAGACCTGAGGAGCCTCAGTTTCCAGTGCTCTGCAGTGGAAGGTTCCTACAAAAATCATCAAAGGGATGTGGATGATGACTGCAAGAAAGAGCCCTTAACAGAAAGGTATTTATTGCAAGATCACACATGTCTGGAATTGAGAGAGGAAAGCAAAATCCCAGAGGATGGTAGTCTCTCCTAGTGCGCGCCCTCTCTCTCTCCCTCTCCCTCTCCCTCTCCCTCTCCTTCTCCCTCTGCCTCTCCCTCTCCATCATCTTGATCCACTGCATATGTTCTCTTAACCTCACTATTCCTTTGGTGGATCTGCTGCTGTCTTCACACTAACCAGCTTCTCCCTTTCTCCTCCAGGGTTTAGAAAATGGCCAAGGAGCTAAATACAGCTATAAGATGTACTTACCTGGTAGGCTCAAAGTTGAGGCCAAGTTATTAGCTTGAATATTTTTCAAGAACTCATGTATAATTGCCATGTCATTGAAAATTTGAACATTTACTTTACTGAGATGAAAGCATTTGAGTTTGAAGTTGCTGTAGTCCATATGTGTTTTCTTTACTTCTTGATGCTTATTCACACTTTTTCTTATTTCTTAACTTTGTTTGAATCGTTATATTCTTGACCTTGTTCAATAATGTACTCTGTGATATGTGTGTGTGTGTGTGCATGCATACATGTATTCTTATTGCTTTCATAGGACTGTTTACATTCCTGAGAAAGAGCCTTGCTATACCATAGTACATAATAGGTCAGTGCCAGGTATGTCTACTGACATGTTTATTATAACTAGGAAAGCACTTTTTAACTTGTACCACAGTATAGAAATGCACGGTATTTATTATTATTATGTGGTACTATGTATTAGGTTCACCTAGATTGATCTAACTTCTAAATTTTTTCTTCTCTTGGCACATCTGATGATTTATTGCTTTGGAGTTTATCCAAAGACCTTTGCTAAGAAACACAGCAGTTAAGCTATGGACCAATTTTTTTACTGATGTGAACATACCCTTGGGTGTTCTGTAAGTGTCTATGGAGGAATAATTTCAAATTCAGACAAATGGCTTGGATTCTTGGTGAAGAGGGCCAGTCTATACACAGGCAAAGCAACCTGGAGATACCCGGGCAAGAATAGGTCATTTAGGGATACTCTGAAAATAGTTTTTTATTCTGGATATAATAATGGCATCAATGTTGAAAATGTGTGGTTTTTACTTATGACAAACAACTGGTCCCTTCCTGATTTTTGATACACCCACCATCTCTATTAACACAGTAATTCGTATGTTTTATTCTGTTCCAAACTCCTCTGCCCATAAAGATTTAGATTAAAAATGAAGCTCAGAAGACAAGTTAAAAAGACATAGGAGGTCTTCCAGATTCTACAAACTCAGGACACTAAAGCTGGAGGGATCTCTCTCAGTGTCTCATTTTATAAAGAGACAGACAACCATTATCAAAAAAGTCAATCATGGCAGATTGAAAGATTTTCTTTTTAAATATGAGACTTAACTAATAAAGTAACATATGCTTACAAGGAATATAGTCTTGGATAGCACTTAACTAAAACTAATTAAGGTTAGTAATTAACTTTGGAAAAAGTCAAAAGTAAAGGAAACAATTAAATGATCTTAGTGCAGAAGATGCAAGATTTTTTAAAGTGTCTATGACTCACTTGAATGTCTCATAAGCTTTCTACTAGAAACACTGGAAATCCAGGAGTCCAGATCCCTGCCTTGGCTTCACTCACAGGAGTACTGTGAAGATAAAAGAGATCAGAGATGTGAAGACATGTCAAACATTTGGAAAGAAAGGTGCTATATGTATGTATGCCCAAAGTATCATTAACATTATTACCATCATCTGTGCTAGCAGGCCTTCTTTTGAAGGACACTGCAGCCAAGTATCCAGTTGTAAAATGCCTATGAAGTAAAAACAAACAACCACGAGCAAAACCAACAAAACAATAAATCCCTTGAGTAAACCCAGGAGTACCTGAACCAAGCATCCTTTTATCAGTGTAGGAGCTCTGCCTGTTTGACAGCTGCAGAGTGCTAAGCAAAGAATTTAGGAGCAATGCTCTCATGGGACCAAACCACTGGGCTCACACAGTTGTAGGATGTGGGGATAGGGATGTAGGTGTGTGAGTGTGGGTGTGTATTTGCCTGTGAAGGACCATTTTTTTTACCTCTTCTGGTATTCGTAAAATGAGGCAGAGTCCTGACATGGAAGGATGAAATCTTGCTGTGCATTGTAAGTCTACCCTGCCAACTGATCTACTATAGGTCTTCAAGAGATAATTTCAAACCAGTACCAAGATGGCAGCGATCAGAGCAGTTAGCTGCCAGGCCAGTGTCTGTCTTTATCTGGGTTTCTTTAAAAATAGATGACATAGACAAGTCTTTGCAGAAATTGTCTTCAGAGGTGAGCCCAGGGATTGAAGGTCAGAACCACAGAGTGATAAATGTGGAAAAAGGAAAAGCCAATCAAAGATGCCTTATGGAAGTGGGTCTTGCTGCAGTCCACCAGACTATCTTGCCAGGATGATCTTAGGATACAGACTGTGTCTCAAAAGTGCTCACACTGAAAACCATAGACCAAAAAATATGTTCATCCATGAGCTCTCATACCTTTCGGTCAGAGGTTGTCATGATTGTGGTTGTATGTAAACTTTTCAAGCTTCTTTCCACATGGTTTCTAAGAATCCCAGCTAGAGCTACCCATTTCTTTTAACTTACCCAATTTGTTGCCATGAAATTGTTCAGAGAAGTCTCTTATTATTCTTATTTTATTTCTATAGGTTTAGTGTAACTGCTCTTTCCTGTGTAGTTTTGTCCATTGAATAGTTCCTCTTTTTTCCTCTTAATCAAGCTAAAGTTTGTTCATTCTAAAAATCCTTTTTAAAACCTCAACTACAAAAGATGGGGATGTAGCACAGTGCTAGAGCACCTGCTTAGCATGCGCAAGGTCATGAGTTCCAGCAGCACAAAACAAACAAAATAGAACAAAACAAACACCTTCAGGTGGTAGCTTCATAGCTTTTTAAAATTCATTTCTTCTTGAATCTTTACTTCTTCATTAGCATAACTCTTCTGCTAACCTTGGGCTTCGTTTGTTGTTTTTCTAGAATAAGGTGTAAGATTGGGTTGTTTGTGATCTTTCTTGTTTTTCAATGTAAGTGTTTATTACTCACTGACCCATAGAGGCAGAGAATAGAATAAAGGTCAACAGGGTCTGGGAAAGGGAATGAGGAGCTGTTCAATGAGTTTTGGTTGTGTGAGATGTTAGTTCTAATCATCCGCTGTACAATATAGTGCATGGAGTTAACGATACAATATCGAGCACTTAAAAAGGTTGAGAGGATCGATCTTATGTTACGGGTTCTTACCACGAAAACAAATACAAAAACCAAAAGGGTAAGAGTGAATATTTAGAGGTTTATTAGGTGTATGACTTAGCTATAGCAACGGTCTCCCAGGTGTGTGGCTATGTCCAAACTCATAACATTGTATGTGCTAAAATAGGAGCATGTTTTTGACCAAGTATATTTCATAAAGCTATTTTAAAAAAACAAAAGAAGGATGAGGAGTAGAGGAGAGCAACAAGATGGCAACAGAGAATCCCAGGGACTGCAGGCGAGCTCTTCAAAAAGGTACAGTTAGCAGAAGGATCTCACAGAGCCTATGGAACCTGTGTTGCTGTGATAGGTGGAGTCAGGGGTGATGGCAGCAGAACCAAAGGACACCCAGGACCTGAGGTGATGCCCAAGAGTCTGACACTCCAAATCTTCCTCAGCCTGCTCTTGTCTAATTGACTTACCTTAATCTAATAGAAAAATTGACATTTATTCCTCTTGACTTTCATCTTATTGATTTTTGCTCAGCAATTTGCCATAGAGAATATTTCAAGTATTCTGCTTCTTTCGCTTCTAATTGCACCAGCCTTAGCCAATTTTGCCTGCCCAGTTAGGTGGTTCAGAGCTTTGGATGTGGAGTCAGCAACTTGGATTCAAATATCAGCTCCAAAACTAACTAGCGGTGTAACCTTGAGTTGTTAAACTTTTCCCATCTATAAGTTGAGGATAATTACTATCTGTTCATAGGCAGGGGTACATGTTTGTTCTAAAGATTACATAAAATAATTCTGGTAAAACAATCCAGTATATGGATCATTCAAAATAAGTATTTAGTGAATATAAAAAAAATATTTTTAAGTCTGAAGAATGTAACTTTATATCTTCATCTAAGTCACTGGTAAAATAGTGAATAGGAAAGGTTCAAATGAAGAACCCAAAAGCAACTTCCTGAACTTTTCCTCTAGATTAGCATCAGTTCAAGTGGTCACGAAATCCCAGTTTTGAAAGCCCAATCACTGATCTCATATTTGAATTCATCATAAGAATTGATCAACTTCAACTGCTTCAGTGAATTAAAGTAACACTATGTGTAATAGTAGTGCTGCTCAAAGTGTGGTTCATGGACCAGTGCTTCTCCATCAGCTACTGATATATATCTTCTTAAGGACTTTGGCAACTCCTAGAGAGATAAGGGTGAATAAGATAGATAGATAGATAGATAGATAGATATATATATATAGAGAGATAGAGAGAGAGAGAGAGAGAGAGAGAGCATTCAGTGGGCACAAATATTTATAGCAATTTAACATCATTGGTATCCAAATGGCTGGCCAATAATGGACTTATTTCACTAACAAGTATTTAAATAATGGACTTATTTCACTGACCAGTATGATATAAATCAGATCAGAGCATACAGAACTCATGATGTTAGTTCTACACAGAAAGAAGTATGACTATGCAAAACTAAAAATAGGTAAATACTGAATACTTGTCCATTCAAAAGTTAATTTAAACTTACCTATAATTTTACAAAACAAATTGTTGGAACTGCTTCCTTTAAAAAAATGAAACACTTTGCAAAGAGCATCACTGATTTCACTTTTGAAGAAACTAAAAAATAAATACATATAATTTTCTCCTTGTTCCCATGAATATATCTCTGGAAAATTGGATTCTTTATTTTAATGATATTAAAACATAGACAAAGTTTTAATATACATTATCCCATTTGAGTAACATTGTCCTCAGTCTAACTTAAGATTAGATAAATGAACAAGCAAGAAGCAAACTCTTCACCACATTAAAATTAAATATTGATATATAAATTGTTTATTGAAAGTATGTATGTACAGTTGTTTAATATGATAAATTTATTCTGCTCATAATTTTGTGTTATGATTACAGATTTCAAAAGATTATAAGAATAACTGTCTGTATTTGACTCAACAAATATTTTCAATGGATGATATGTATAGCTTTAAACGTTTTTATTTCTTTCTCCCATATTATGCTTGATAACATTTATTAAAAGGCAATGGTATGTCTATTGAGTCTAAATTAAAAGGGAATGCATTTTATGTCTTTGCAACAAAAACCTGGTACATTTTGTTTTTGATTTTACAAATTTGTCAATCTCTTTAAGTTTTTTCAAACATCTGTGTTTTCACAATAGGTAGTTTGGGAAGCACTACTCTATGCAATTCACTTGATTTACCAACTCATCAAAGAAAAAGATGAGTAACTCTTATAAAACTAATATAACCCCTATAAGATTTTATCACCTATAAAAATTGCAATTATGTCACACAAGACATTTGTAGGGCTAAATTATTGCTTATCAACTAGCTTTGAAGATAGACTTTAAAAATAACCAATTTTCACATTTACAACAATGTCCACCATCTCAGCCATAACCACAGGGTGTTAGAAGTGGAAAATATCACCTTCAAATGACAGTATCCCCGTCCCCACCACAGCAAGCATGGACATCTAGTGAAGGCAAGGAGAGCCCTAGAGTAGGGTGCAGGGAGTACAGGAGCACACAAAGGTCTTCTAGTTTAATTTTTTTGGTATAATTTTTCTTACTGATCCTGTAACATAGCCAAGATGGTCTGGCCTACTTGGGAGCTCTAAAATGGGGGGAAAACTATAAAGTTACGTTCGTGGAATATACTTTTATCAGTCGTGGAATATACTTATACCGTGGAATTATTAAAACTTTAAAAAGATCAATTAAAAATATAGAAGGAAGTCAATAATAAACAGTTTTAGGGAAAAAATGGATAAATACATGTTTTAAAAACATTTTTATTGAGCTATAATTCAAATAAAACTCGCATAAAGTATATAATTTAATGGCTTCTGTCATATTTACAGAATGGATTAAATCACCACAATTTAAATTTAGAACATTTTAATACATTCCCTTTTTTGTAATACAAGGGACTGAGCCCCCTGTTCTGAGCGCGCTGCCCGCTGTGGAAAACCTCATCTCCCTCGCAGAGGGATCAGGACTATGGATGCTTTCCTCCCTTGCCTGGGCCATGCCCCCGCTGTGGATGACTCTGGGCCCCTCCAGGCAGGCTGAGCCAGTAGCTGTGCCTCCTTGGCCTGATCGGTAGTGCTGAGGGCTTCTCAACATCCGCTCTAGTTGCAACTCCTAGCACATTTTTGAGGTGGCCATAGAACATCAGATAATAGTTTTACCTCCCAGTCGCCTCGATTAGGTTCCGATTGGATGACTATAGAGATCTACATTTCGCCATTTCTTTTCCATCACTTCAAGTCATAAATTCCTTGAACCACTTCCTGCTTCCAAATGTGGTTTGTCCTCTAGTCTCCCCCTGCGCCACCCCCTAATTTTCACCCTTTGACTCTTTAGGAAATCTAATTACCACTCTTGGAACACATCTGGGATAACTGTTTTTTGATGAATTGTTATTATTTTAGTGGCTAGATATTAAGCCAAGGAAGTATTTTCCTAGATGCAAATAACATATTCTTCTCCAAGTGCTCCACTCCAGAGTGTCCCGGCCACCAACCACAGCCATGTGGAACCCTTCCTGGATTAAAACAATAACTGTGTTCATCTGGAGAGGGAAGAAAATGAGAATGTTATTTTATTGGAAAACCCAAATGACTTAAAAATAAATACAGGGAAAATATAGCTCCCTAAAGTAAACTTCACTGTGAAAAGGCAAACACCATAAAAATGTGGTCTCTGTTTCAGGTATTCTGGAAACAAACTCACTTTCAGGGCTTGGGGAATAGTCCAAGCACTGACAGACTTAAGGGAGTAATCCTGTGTTTGAAGGCAGGCAGCGCTTTCCTTTTCCTCTCAAATAACCTTTTCTGTCCTGTAGAAGGCTTAAGGCTTACATTTTTATTCTTATAAACAGAACAGTGGCTTCACTAACAAGTATTTAAATAATTTAGAATTTGAAAACATTAGACAAAAAAAAAAAAAACCCAAACTGGTTTGCCTTTTCATGGTCTGAAAGGAAACTGATAGTGCAAACAAATTGTCTCTGTAAACATAAAACTGACCTGATCAAAGCTCTTCTACAGTTTTGAGCTCTTGGCCCCGGCTCATCCTGTCCCTCCATGCACATATAAGGATAATGTTCTAGTGCAGGGACATTGGGTGAGCAGCTGTAGCACAGCCTAAAGATGCTAGGCTGAATAAAGAGTGCGGTTCTAAGGGTGTTCGTGGCAGAGGAAGTAACATTCCCACGGCAAATGGCAAATGCCATCCTATGACATCCTCACAGCTTTCCTAGGAATGAAATAATTTCAGCTCCACTGCCCAGGCTTCGGACCAGTGTACACCAACACGGAATCCAAACCCAGTCCTCTGCTGCACCCGCTACAGGCTCCCCAAACCTAGGAAACAGCCAAAATAGAAATGCTGCCCCCACACATTCAAAAGGAGTTTTTCGACAGTAGAGGAATTCAACTGCATATTTTTCTAAACAGGAGCAAACTGGCAATTTTTGTTCCCTTTCTAAGATGTTGGCATCTGTGTCTGTTTTGAGTGCTCAGGTTTTCATTAGAAAAAGTAGAATATGTACAATTCTTCTCCATTATTAATACATATTGTCTTGAGGGATGAATTCAGACAAGTAAGAATATCTCTGTCTTTATTTTCCATCACACTTAGTCATAAATCCTGCAACTTACAAGTGATAATGTGATTTGGCTTCATGTCATTGCGCTGACTGGAGCTCTGGATGCTCATGGCTCCAGTTTTATTGTGTTGGGAAGACAGAAAACTCTTCCAAGTTGCTGATGGAGATGCTGGCGGTGGCCCAGCTCTCTTGGGTGATGATATGTGGATTATTTACTCTAAGGGATTGCTTTCCACTGGCCAGGCATTTCCCTCACACAATGTGTCCATCCTTTGGAAGACCATGAAAAAAGTAGAAATATTCTTCTGTTCTCCACCCACCAGTTAATGGGAGGGTAAGAGTGGGAGGGATGGGAATGAGCATGTTGAGTTGGAAAGCATAATAGAAAATAAGTGAGTTGCCGTGCACACATTCACACTGATTCAGTCTTACTTCCTCGTGTCCCCTCCTTTCTCCCTTCCACATGCATTTATTAAATAGCCTATATGCCCTGCAGTGTAGTGGTATAATGAAAGTCTTAAAGAAGTTCATGGTGGTATGGAAAGACAACTGTAAGAAAATTGGGGAAGAGGGTCAGCTTGGACGGTGTATGTGTCAAGGTAACTTTACTCGTTGCCACAATAAACTTCAAAATTTCAGCAGCAGCACAACAGAAGCTTCTTTCTTACCCAGGTAACAATCCCAAGCAGGTGTTCCTTATCTGTGGATGGTTTTTCCCCAAGTGATGATGAAGGACTCAGACTTCTCTCTTGAGGCTTGGCCAGTCTGCCTTCAGAATCATTTCCAGCCCTCAGAGGTACTGGAGAGGGGACAACCACTTCCCCGAAACTGTACTTCTGTTCTTTTTCCGTGGGTTAGTGCTTGTCACGTGACCCCAGCTTAAGGCAGTCAGGGAAGTAGTTTCTAAGCAAGCAGCTGCATTTCTCCGGATGAAAGAAGTAACAAAACACAGAGTGGACAGTGAACCAAAAGGAGCTGGCATGCACAGCTAAGCAAGAAAAGGACAAAGAAATTTGAGAGTCTAAGTCTGGGATAAAAGCAGCTCTAACCAATTTTTCGAGTAAGAAAACATGATATTGTTTATGCCACTTCTCATTTTCGAATCCTCCATCACAGTATGAGTTTGCTCATTTCCTTTTTTTTTTTTTTTTTCTTGCAGGGATCATAAAACTTAAATCTAAAACAAAGGCAGTTCGTTAGATAGCAGGTTTGCTTGCCCTTTAAGCTACCTAATTTACAAAGCTCCCTTTAATGGGTGCCATCTTACAGTCAGGGAAATGAGCCACTACCTTGGAAGTCAGGTTTGTTAGCTTTTTTGCCTGAATCCCCTCCATTTTTCTTATAGCCTCAGTGAGCACAGTTTCTTTGCATCCTAATGTAGTGGGGGATAAAATGAAAGGAAAATTTCCTTAATTCAATAGTGAAACTTTCCAGTTGTGAAGCACTTTGAAATACAAACTAATTAATAAACACAACTCTCTTCTGAAGCGGTAAGGACTGCTCTTCTCATTTTTCACAGCTGAGGAGGCTGCAGTTAAAATAAGTTGCCCTAGGCTGTACACCTCGTCTGCAGAACTTTGAAGCACCAGCTCTGAATTCTCCCAGGATGGCATGTTGCTTCTCTGGAGAGTAATCGGCTTTTATGCGGGTTGTAGCTAACAGTGACTTCTTGAACGACTCCACAGTGCCCCTGGCACTGACTAGGCAATTAGTAATGTTCTTGTCACCAACTCTGAGTAACCCACTAAGGAGAATAAAGAAAAAGTGGCTCACTGGATGGCCCTATCACTCACAGACACTTTTAAAGATTGAAGAAATATTTTGCAATCAAAAGGGCTGTGCTAAACTGGGAATCAGAAAGATGAGAAATAATTATCCATAGCCTCATGGTACTAAGACCTGGGAGCCACAATTATTATTGAGACACCAAGAAACAGACACTGTTGCTCCCGATAGTGATCATTAGTGGACCTTTCACCCTAATGCCATTATTTTGTCTCGATTCAACAATGGTAATATGCTACTGACAAATAGTAGTACAGCTATTCGGTAAGGAGAAAAACTATCAAAGATGACATTCTGAGGGTTTGACTTGACCATGTCATCTTTTGTGGTGGAATAACTGGTTCTGAATTGTTTCATAGCATAATCACAAATTAACACCAGTGGCTATGGAATCCGTAGCTAACCTGTGAAGCCCAAAGTGCTTTCAGTGTATCCTCAGTTACAATATTTATTTTTCCAAGACTATATCATAGTTTGGTTATGAGGTATAGGGCCTGTCATTATAAATGCTGTTGGCTGTCAAGTATAAGAGAAATACCCAAACCAGAACATAGATCTTTGTAGATTCTTTGTTTCTCTCTTCTTGAAGTCTATGCTACTTATGTTGTGAGGGATTAATAGCCTTGGATAAATCCATCCAGGATACTCTAGGCTCATTTTATTGGTAAGCATAATGACAGTGGGTGCCAACGTTACAGACCTGCACTGTTCAAAGTGAGAGTCCATGGCCACATGTGACTACTGATCACTGCAAGGTGACTAATGCAAATCCAAATATGCTCCTCTTATAGAATATGCACATGCTTTGAAGACCGTATGAAGATTGTAAAATGTCTTATTTTTATATTATTTACATGTTGAAATATTAATATTGGGGAGATATTGGGTTAACCACTAAATATTGTTAAAATTTTTCTGTCCTTTTATTATTTGGCTAATGAAATATTTAAAATCCTTTTGTGAATCACATATTTCTACTAGAAAGTGCTGTTATAGGATGCCAATGTTTTTAGAAGTTTCCTAAATATGAAAGCATACCCAGACTACTCTGATGCCCCTAAATCTCAGCTGTTACCAATATCTTCTTTTAGAATGGACAGGAAGACAATGTTCAAATGAAAGAGCGTTTTCTGACTTGTTCTTTATGGTTATATTTTAGAGTATCTGAAAATATGTTAAAGAAATATTTTTCTTAGCTTTCTCTGTTGGCTAACTCCTACATGTCCTTCAAGACAGCTCCACATCACTGCCTCCTGGAAGCCTTCCTTCATCACTGCATCTCTTTGCCTGTCTGCACCTAGGGCCTGGAGCTGGTGTAGGTGCTGATCTGTGTTGCTCAAGCTGAATTACAATCACCAGATCACTGTATCTTTAATCCATTTCCTATAAGTTCCTTATGGCCAGAGACTCTTTCATTTTTACATTCCCCATATGTGGCACAGTGCTGGAAATATTTCATAATCATTTGCTGAATGATTTCTTAACTGAAGACTGAATGAACAAAAATAATTCTTTAGCTCATGCTGTTATTTCAGAAATATTAATAATTGTACTTTACATTTGATTGATAACAGTTTTTAATAAAAGTTTTAAATTGGCTCTCACAAGAGTATTTAGGGGACAATTCTTCCTCATTAGAAGATATATTTTTTCACATTTTATTAACCACAATTTTTTATAATTATTCCTCTCAACTCAGGAGCACTATGAAAATGATATTGATGACTACAGGCTGTTATGTGATAATTATCAAATAAAATAATAAAGTACACAAGTTGCATTTGCATAGTACAAACTAAGAAACTTTATGGGAGAAGGTCTATTTGTGGTACATGTTCATGGTGGGTTGAGAGAACGGCTACCAAAAATTAATGCTGCATTTGGGGTAGTATATAATTTATTGTCCAAACCCAGACACCCTGAGAGTTCATGGGGTTCTATAACACTTATTCTGTCACATAATGGTTAAACAGGACTGTCAGGAACAAATCAGGATCTGTGTTTACCCCAGTTATATTTAATGAGAACTATTCTTAGGTAAGAGATTTATGATACAAAAAGGATAGAAAAATGGTCCCCACATGTTGATAGGAAAGAAGAGACCCTTATTATAATGGAAGTCCTAAGAGTTAGTTAGGACCAGGAGCTCATGAGCCTATCTTTTCTGACTGCCTCCTCCTGCTCAATGCATGAAATTTTTCTGCAGAGCCCCTCCAGCTGGGATCTGTGAGCCAAAGTTTGGCCACCTGCCCATCAGAAAACAGTGTGGATGGATCTGTCTTCTTAGTTGTGGGAAGATTTCTTCTGGATCAATGCTTAACGAGCCAACACCTTTCTCTTTTCCCTCTGTGTTCCTCACCGGAGAGGGTGGAATGAGAGTGAAGATATAAGAGCTGCAGCTTATTAATGCCCCATGCCTGCCTTTGTTCTCCTTTGCTCCTAGCCAAGGAGGATGAATAGCTATATATTTGAATCAGTGCTTTCCGTGAAAGCCAGTGCATATCTTACTGTTCTTTTCATTTGCAAGATGACAAAATGGAGTCTCAAAGACCTTAAGAAAATGGCCCAGAGAGATAATCATGAGGAAGCTGCCAGAGATACAGTCTGGGGTTATTTTCCACTGTTCCATGCTGCTTCATGGAAACTCTTCATGGAAACTGCACTGTCCTGATTTCCTTTACAACAGAAGCTTGAATGTTTCCAGAGAAATAAAGTGTGGCCGCCACTCTTTGTTTCCTAGGGATGTGGTAACCTGTGCTTTTTCTGAAGCTTGCTCTCCTTGGGACACCCTGACTCCGTGTACCTAATAACTACAGCAAGACCAGCAGACGTGGGCTTCTAGGGCTCCACGATGCCGACTAGCATTATTCAAGTTTTCATTTAGAATCTCCTTTAGGGTGATTTCTGTGCACCTGGAGTGCCCGTTCAAGAAGATCAACAAATGGCTGAAGACAGATTTTTCAGGCAGAGGAAAGAATTATTACCTTACCATCACTCTAATGAAAACAGAGGTGAAATACCAACCCGCACTAGATAAACAGCACACCAAGCCATCCATCACACTCAGCCACACTAAGCAGAACACCCTAACTGATTTCACCTGATGCCGCACTTCACGCAGACAGGCGTTCACAGCATCAGAGAGCTGGGACCGTTTCTGGCCTGTTCCTGTCAGAATAAAGACCCAGAAAGGAATCCCTTAAGCCATTCTTTCTCCCAACCTAAATTCCCTTTCCCTCTTACCACAGACAGCAGTAGCTTCCTAGGGGTTTGCTTCTCAAGCACAAGCTCTGCTAAACCCAAGTTCCCACCCAGAACCCAGTTTCTCCCAATGGCCTCCGCAGCGCCCCGGCTGGCAAACCCTGCTCTGGACCTCCTAGTTCATAAGCAGCACAGAAATTCCCTTCATAGAAATGCCTGCCTGGCCCCTCCGATATACATATAAAGTGTCCATCTGGGTGCTCAGAGTTGGCTTTAGAGGGAAATACAGAAATCTTGCATGTGCACAAAGCTTCTCTTTCGTTTTTCACACTACGTCATTTTTTGCCTTTCCTACTTATACAGACCCAAATTAAATGTCTTGTCCATCTTCACTAAGCAGATATTGTGCACAATGGCTACAACTTCTGCAATTGGAAGTGCAACTGTGAAATTAGCAACTGTTTTTTCTTCACGACTTCATGAATGAAAGAAGAATGAAAGATTCACTTTTATTGCAGATCTTAGTAACCTCAGCATCCATATGGCACTTCCTCATTTTTGCCTTTATAGTATTATGTGAAGTAGATGGGGCTCTGTTAAATTCACTTCAAGAAGAGGATGTTATGACCTCAGTGGTGACTGTCACCCAAAGTCATAGGGGAAAACTAGGACTGAATATTCTTTAAATGTGTAATCTGACCTCAGTCTACCAACCAGAGCTCAATGGCTTTCCTTCAGTGTTTCAGATCTTTCTAATACCGTTTTAGACTTCGCCTTATTCCAGAAGTTTTAAAATCAAATCTTTTGGAGCATCTTCCAAATCAAATCCCACAAAAGGTCCTCTACCCAACAGTTATTCACCTCACGTTTTCTTCTAGAAGTTAGAACTTATAGTCTCAGGGATTTTTTTTTTTTTT
>NW_004955754.1:0-3418 GCF_000276665.1 Chinchilla lanigera
GCTTTTTGGCTGGGAATCGCGGTGGTATGAGTCCGGCCCACTCTCGGACCCAGGAGCCCTGCCGCTCCCGGAGAACTCGCTGCCTGGGCGCAAGGCGCTTCTTTTGCTATTGATTTCTAGTTTCATTGCAGTATGATCAGATAATATGCATGATCATTTTGTTCAAAGATTTGGTTAACCCCTGATATTTCTTTAAATGTTTTTTCTTTAGTTGATTTGTGGTAATCGGTTATTAAGGTCCCCCATTATAATTGTATTGAAGTTTACCTGTGCTTTTATCTCTATTAATGTTTGTTGTATGATGCTGGGTGCACTGTGGTTTGGTGAATACATGTTTATAGTTGTTATTTCTTCCTGTAGAATAGCTTACTTGACCAATATGCAAACAACTTTCTTTGCCTCTTTTCATCAGCTTTGACTTGAAATCCACTTTGTTTGAAAATAGGATAGCTACTCCTGCCTATTTTAGGCTCCTGTTGTGAGGAATATTGTTTTTTATCTTTTGATTTTCAGTTTATATATTCTTTTTAGTGTTAACAGCATCGTGTTGATTGCTAATTTGTCTTTGATTGGTGAATTGAGATCATTTACATTGGTAGTTACAATTGATAGATATTATCTTATTCCTGCCATTGGATTACTTTCTTGTTGCTCATTTGATTTCATTCTCTTCTACTTAGTTGTTACCCCTACCTGATACAATACTTTTATTTTGTTTTTTGGTATTTTTTTATTTTAAAATAAAAGGATGAAAACATTAGCAAACACACAATCTTTTACAAAATAGCAAAAGAACAGTAGAGACAATACGAACAGTTTGTACAACAGTTACAAACAAAGTGGTAGGAAATTAACAATGCTTGTTGTATTCCATATTGATATCCTCAAAGTGGATTCTCATGAAAACAAATACAGACATGCAATATTGATCAATCAAGGACTCATTAACAGTTTCTTTCACCAAACAAATAGAAGACAGTAGATCAGCTATGTTAATTATCCTGTATATACATACATACAAAATTTCTCCTTCTTTCCCTACTCTTTTCCCACATCCAAGTTGTCCTTTACTCTTGAGCGTTTTCCTATCATTTAACAATGTCTATCATACCTCTGAATTTATATTAACTCTTTCAGGTTTTACACTAGTGAGACAATGTGGTGCTTGCACATGCAGGTCTGACTTATTTCACTTATAAGTATGGTCTCTAGCTGTGACCATTTATCTATGAAAGCCTCGAGTTTATCTTTCTTTCTAGCTGAGCAATATTCCACTATATACAAGTACCACAATCTTATCCAATCCTCGGTGGATGGACATTTGGGTTGCTTCCACAATTTAACAATCACAAACTGTGCTGCTATGAACATTGGTGCACATATATTGCTGTGATATGATGTTTTTAGGCCTTCTGGGAAAATACCCAGAAGGGGAAAGCTGGGTTGAATGGGACCTCTAGACCTAGTTTGCTGAGGAATCTCCAAACTGATTTCCACAGTGGTTTCACCAGTCTGCATTCCCACCAGCACTGGAGAAGGGTTCCTATTTCTCCACAGCCTCGCCAGCATTTGTTATTGGTTGATTTCTTAATGCTAGCCATTCTTACTGGGGTAAGGTGGAATCTCAGTGTTGTTTTAATTTGCATTTCTCGAATGACTAATGATGTTGAACATTTTCTCATGTATTTATTTGCCATTTGTATTTCATTATCTGAGAAGTGTGTATTCATCTCAGCTGCACATTTTTGGATTGGATCTTTGAATTAGGGGGGGCTGATATGTTTTAATTCTGTATGTGTTCTAGATAGAAGCCCTTTGTCTGAGGGACAATCAGCTAAAATTTTTTCCAAGTTTGTGAATTTTCTTTTTACTCTGCGGGTGATTTCTGTACATATGCAGAAACTCTTCAGTAGGATGATATCCCAGTTGTTGATTCTTTCAAGTGTTTCACGGGCAGTTTGGTTTTTGTTCACGA
Source organism: Chinchilla lanigera (assembly GCF_000276665.1). Taxonomy (NCBI): domain Eukaryota; kingdom Metazoa; phylum Chordata; class Mammalia; order Rodentia; family Chinchillidae; genus Chinchilla; species Chinchilla lanigera. The sequence continues at coordinate 1,976 of NW_004955754.1, forward strand.
AATCTGTGCCTACCCATATGCCTTTAAGGTTTTTACCTACTTTCTGTTCCAGTAGATGTAGTGTTTCTGTTTTAATATTGAAATCTGTGATGCATTTTGACTTGAGTTTGGTGCATGGTGATAGACTTGTGTTTATTTTCAGTCTTTGGCAAGTGGCAAACCAATTTTTTCCAGCACTATTTATTAAAGAGGCTATCGATCTTCCAGTGTTTGTTTGGCCCCTTTATCCAAGATTAGGTGGCTGAGTGTGTTTTGGGTTGTGGCTGTTACTCCCAGTCTGTTCCATTGATCCTCAGGTCCTTTTTTTAGCCAGTAGCAGGTTGATTTTATGACAGTAGCTTTGTAGTATAATTTCAGAACAGTAATGGTGATTCCACCTGACTTGTCCTTGTTGCCCAGGATTGCTTTTGCTATTCTGGGTCTCGTCTGGTTCCAGATGAATTTAAGGCATGTTTTCTTGAGATCTGTGAGGCATACTAATGGTGGGTGAATGGGAATTGCATTGAATCTGTACAGCAGTTTTAGGAGTATGGCCATTTTCACAATGTTGATTCTTCCTATCCATGAGCAAGGAGTATTTTTCCATTTACTAAAATCGTCTTCGATCTCTTTTTTCAGAGTACTGTAGTTTCCATTGAAGAGATCTTTCACTTCTTTTGTTAGATTGATTCCTAAATATTTCAATTTCTTTGATGCTATTGTGAAAGGTATGGTTTCCTTAATTTCTCTCTCCGTCTGTTTGTTGTTTGTTTATAGGAATGCTATCGATTTTCTGGTGTTGACTTTGTATCCAGCTACACTGATGAATTTGTCAATTAATTCATGGAGTATTCTTGTGGAGTTTTTGGGGTCTTCCATGTAAAGTATCATGCTATCTGCAAATAGTGATAATTTTACTTCTCCTTTCCTATCCTTATTCTTTTTATTTCTCTCTCCTGTCTAATTGCTATGGCTAATGGTTTCAGAACTATATTGAACAGGAGTGGTGACAGCAGACATCCTTGTCTTGTTCCTGATTTTAAAGTAAAACCTTTCAATTTTTGTCTATTGAGAATGATGTTAGCTGTTGGACTGTCATAGATGGCTTTGATCAAGTTAAGGTAAAGACCATCTATTCCTATTTTCTGTAGAGTTTTTATCATGAATGCATGTTGGAGTTTGTCAAAAGCTTTTCCTGCATCTAATGAGATGATCATGTGGTTTTAGTCTGTGGCCCCATTGATATTGTGTATAATATTTATAGATTTGCGAATATTGAACCAACTCTGCATTCCTGGAATGAATCCAACTTGATCATGGTGTATGATTTTCTTGATGATTTGCTGCATTCTATTTGCTAGTATCTTATTGAGTATCTTTGCATCTATCTTCATTAGGGAGATTGGTCTGTAGTTCTCTTTCTTGGTTGGGTCTTTCTCTGGTTTTGGTATCAGTATGATGCTT